>NC_047660.1:125680561-125980561 GCF_011762505.2 Arvicanthis niloticus | reverse complement strand
TCTTTAACTTTTTTAACTGATTTGAGATGGTCAGCCTGTGAGTTAAGGGACTATAGCAAACTCATGACTTGGAGTTTATTATAAGGGTGTTCTCTATGTTTTACTTAAGAAATAGCTGAGTGGAGTTAACAGGCAACAGTCCAGATTACCTTACATGGAATGCTGGTTTTCAAAACATCAGAAATCCTTAGAATTGACATGACAAACATTTCAGTATTAATGTTCATTTTCATTAGAGACCTGTCTGCTCCGGACAGCTTCCTATGTTAAATTCTAAGAAGAAATTGAGCATCCTTGGAGTTACTCCAGTTGTGGTGAGACAGCCACTAGGCAAGAATTGCCACTTTCCTTCTACAGACAAATTACTGTCCAGAAAAGGACACACTTGCAGAATAGTCGACTGATTATATCTGCCTAGACAGAGTAATCAGCCCTTAATAATTCTGCAGCACTAAGGTCTGTCAGATGATCCTGTGCCAGAAGGCAGAAGAACAGATGCTCCAACGTTTTGAAGTAGAGGGAGTGTTCAGGTGTTCAGAGGTCTCTATAAATTGGCTAAGTTTTAGAAGCTATGCTTTGTGCTTCCCACAATTATAGTTAACTCAGTCATTCTGGATTTCTGACGGGGTTGAAAACTTATAGCTATTTACCTTGAGAGAAAAGATTTGAGTGGATGGTCATCAGCTGACATTCATCCTAAAGCCAAGGAAAAAGCCAGGTTCAGAACTAAGTGTTTTAGTTAGGATAGATGACAGAGGTGCTGGTTAGTCAACAAAAGGATGGACTGGGTATTAGGACTATCTTGTACCTCACTGGTACAAATTGGCATAATTATGCTCTAATTGTACTTTGAGAGAAAAGTTTCCTTTTAAAGGAAGGGTGATGTGTAGGAGAAGCTAAGGTGGGAGGAGTACTGAGAGGAAGAAAAGGGGTAAGAAGAGGAGAAGAAGAAGGAGAGGAGAAGCTAGGTGATGAAAGAGAGATAGAGGGGGGAGACAGGGAGGCAGATGTTCATGTATCTCCACCAGTCAAAGATAGTTGATATATCTAGGTTGGGTAGTGGGTTACACCTCTGATTGAACAATACCAAACTTATAAAGCCTATGATTAACATTTTTTTCAAAAACGTATAAATGCAAAAAGGAAAAGGGGGCATGGGATAGGGGTTTTCTAAGGGGGGGGGGAATGGGGAAAGGGGATGGCATCTGAAGTGTAAATGAAAGATCTAATAAATAAAAAATATTTCTATTTAAAAAAAAAAATCTATGTACATGAACCAGAACCACAGACGCAAGCAACATCAACAAAATACAACAGATGAAAGAGAGAATTTCAGAGGTAGAAGACTGGATGGAAGAAATAGACACATTAGTAAAAAAATAAAATAAAATAAAAATAAAAAAAAATGTTACAACTAAAATTTCCTGACACAAAACATCCAGGAAATCTGGATGCCATAAAAAGACCAACCCTAAGGATAATAGGAATAGAAGAAAGAGAAGATTTCCAGCTTGAAGGCCCAGAAAATATTTTTAACAAAATTACAGAGGAAAAATTTCCTCACTTAAAAAAGGAGATGGCTATAAAAGTACAAGGAACTTACAGAACAACAAATATATGGCAATAGAAAAGGATCACCCCTTGCCATATAAAAACCAAAACATTAAATTTTCAGAACAAAGAAATAATACTAAAAGCTGCAAGGGGAAAAGACCAAGTAACATCTAAAGGCAGACCTATTAGAATTATACCTGACTTCTCAATGGAAGCTCAAAAAGCCATACGGGCCTAGACAGATGTCCTATAGATTCTAAGAAATGACAAATTCCAGCTCAAACTACTTCACACAGCAAAACCCTTGATAACCATAGACAGAGAAAAAAATGATATTCCATGACAAAGCCAAATTTAATATATGTCTATCAATAAACTCATCCCTACAGAAGGTACTATAAGGAAAATTCCAACCCAAGAGAGTTAACTATACCCATGAAAACACAATAAATAATCTCATCACAGCAAAACCAAAACAAAAGAACACACACATACCACCACCACTAAAATAACAAAAATTAATAATCATTGCTCATTGATACCTCTCAATATTAACATATTCAGTTTTCTAATAAAAGACATAGGCAAACACAATAGATGTGAGAGCAGGATCCATACTTCTGTGGCATACAAGAAACACAACTCACCATCAAAGATAGACATTACCTAAGAGTTAAAGCTTGGAAAAAGATTTTCTAAACAAATGGTCCAGAAAGCAAATGTGTTATAGCCATTCTAATATCTAAAAAACAGACTTCAACCTAAAATTAATCAAAAGAGATAGGAGAAAACATTTTATATTCATCAAAGGAAAATTCCATCAAAGTGATGTCACAATTCTGAACATCTATCTCTCAAAATCAAGAGCACCAACATTTATAAAAAAGTATTACTGAAGCTTAAATCACACATTGAACCCCACACAGTAGGAATAGGAGATTTCAGTAATCCACTCTCATTAATGGAGTGGTCATCCAAACAAAAACCAAACAGAAAAATAACAAAACTATCAAATATTGTGGCTCAAAGAAACCTAACAGATATCAACAGAATACTTCACCCAAACCCAAAAGAATATACCTTCTTCTCAGAACTTCATGTAACTTTCCCCAAAATTGAGCATACTCAGTCACGGAGCATTTCTTAACAGATAGAAAAAAAACTGAAATGCAATAAAATTCAAATAACGCCCTACATCCTATCAGAACATCAGACTAAAGCTGGACTTCAAAACAACAGAAACAACAGAAAGCCTATAGACTCATGGAAACTGAACAACTCTCTACTGAATGACTACTGGGTTAAGATAGATGAAAGAAATTAAAAACTTCCTAGAATTCAATAAAAATGAAGACACAACAATTTCAAACATATGGGACACAATGAAAGCAGTGCTAAAGAGAGAAGTTCAAAACACAGCCTTCATAAAGAAATTAGATGTCATACTAACAACTTAATAGCACACCTAAAATCACCAGAACAAAAAGACAAGCACACTCAAGATCAATAGGTGGCAGGAAATATCAAAATAATCAAATATCAAAGTAATCAAACTCAGGGTTGAAATCAACAAAATAGAAACAAAGAGAACAACACAAAGAATCAATGAAACAAATAGTTGTTTTGGGGGGGAACATCAACAAGATAGACAAACTGTAGACAAGCTAACTAAAATAAAGAGAATATCTAAATTAACAAAATCAGAAAGGAAAGGTGAAACAGATCATATCACTTGAAGATCTAGCTAGAGGAATAAGACAAATAAAGAAGACCAAATGGATACAAATTGGAGAGACAGAAGTCAAAATATCTCCATTTTCAGATGATATGATACTATGTATAAATGAGCCCAAAAAGTCTACCATTGAACTTCTACTGTTGGTAAATACCTTAAGCAAACTGGTTGGATACAAAATTAACTAAAATATAATCACTAGCCATCCTATACACAAACAACAAATGGGCCGAAAAAGAAATTAGCAAAACAACACCCTTCACAATAGCCACAATAATGTAAAATAGCTTTGGGGAACTCTAATTAGTCAAGTGAAAGACCTGGATGATAAGAACTTCAAGTCATGATTGAGTAAAGAAATTAAAGAAAGTATCAGAAGATAGAAAGATCACCCACCCTCATGGAACTGTAACATAGAAAAATACCCATCTTACCAAGAACAATCTACATATTCAATGCAATTTCCAACAAAATTCCAACACAATTCTTTACAGACCTTGAAAAATAATATTCAACCTCATATAGAAAAATAAAAAATCGAGGATAGTGGAAACGATCCTGTAGAATAAAACAACTTCTGGAGGTGTCACCATTCCTGATTTTAAGCTAGAGTGATAGAAAAAAAAAAAAACTGCTGGTATTGGCATAAAAACAGTCAGATTGAACAGTAGAATTAAACCCAATACCCAGAAGTAAATCCATGGACCTGTGGATGCTTAATTTTTGACATAGAAACCAACATTATACAATGGAAAAAGAAAGCATCTTCAACAAATGGTGCTGGTCTAACTGGATGTCTGCATGTAGAAGAATGCAAGTGATCTACTACCTTGGACAAAACTCATGCCCAAGTAGATCAAAAACCTCAACATAAAGCCAGATACCCTGAACCTAGTAGAAATGAAGGTGGGGGATAGCTTTGAATGCCTTGGCATAGGAGACAGCTTCCTGGACAAAACACCAATAGCACAGGCACTAAGATCAACAATTAATAAAGGGGACCTCATGAAACTGAAAAGCTTCTAAAGGCAAAAGACACTATCAATAGGACAAAACGGCAGGCTATGGAATAGGAAAAGATTTATATCAACTCTACATCTGACAGAGGGTAAAATTCCAAAATATATAAAGAACTGAAGAAACTAGATATCAAAAAAATCAAATAATCCAATTAAAACTGGGGTACTGATCTAAGGAGAAAGCTCATCAGAGGACTCAAATGTCTGAGAAGCACTTGAAGAAATGTCTAACATCCTTAGCCATTAGGCAAATGTAAATCAAAATGACTCTGAGACTTCATCTTACATCCATCAGAATTGTACTAGTGTCACTAGTGAGAGCTCATGCTGACAAGGATATGGAGCAAAGGAAACACTTCTCCATTGCTGGTGGGACTTCAAACTTACACAGCCACTTTGGAAACAGTTCTACCTTAAGACCCAGTTGTACCTCTCCTGTACATATACCCAAAAGATACTACATCCTACCACAAAGATCCTCGCTCAACTATGTTCATAGCAGCTTTGTTTGTAATATCAGAGACTTGAAACAGCATGGATGTCTCTTAACTGAAGAATGGATTTTTTTAAAACATGGTACATTTACACAATAGAGTATTGCTTAGCTGTTAAAAACAATGACATCATGACATTTGGAAGCAAATGGTTGGAACTAGACAAAAAAAATATCTTGAGTGAGGTAATGCAGATCCAGAAAGGCAAACATGATTGGTACCTAATCCAATTGTCACTAAAGACTCTTTATCCAGCAACTGATGGAAACAGATGCTGAAACCCATAGCCAGGCATTAGTTGGAGCTCAGGGAATCCTACTGAAGAAGGATTGTAGGAGCCAGAGGGGAGGGGTCAAGAACACCACAAGGAAATTCACAGAGTCAATAAACCTGTCATAGGGAAGCACTGAGACTGAACCGAAAAACAGGGAGTCTGCACAGGTCTTACCTAGGCCCCCTGCATATATGTTGTAGTAGTGGAGCTTGGTCTTCTTCTGCGACACCTAACAGTGGGAGCAGGGGAGGTCTCCGACTCTTTGGCACTCTTTGGGATCCTTCTGCTACTGGAGTGCCTCATCCAGTCTTATTATGAGGCCAGGTACCTAATCTTTTTGAAACTTGATATGCCATGTTTAGTTGCTATATCTTGGAGGTTCTGTCTTGTTCTAAAGAGAAATGGAGAAGTGGATGGGGAAAGAGGAGACGGGGGAGGGGAGTTTCTGGAAGAAGAGGAAGGAGGTGAAGTTATGGTCAGGACATAATACATGAGAGAATAAATTAATAAAAATCCCAATAAAATATGAACTGGGGCACGTCTCTGGTCACTGATAATTCTATCTGAGCAGCTGGAGCTCCTCTAGAAGCCATCTGTTTCACCTGGCATAAGTTAGCTGAAACATTTTGCTTTTAACGTCCTACAGAGTTGGTAGAGTAACTTCCTTGTCAAGGGCTGCTTATAACTGATGTATGGATTTCAACTAAACTTATGTTGCTTGGTTTCCATTAACTAGAATAGGTACGGTGCTCACAGACTTCCTAATAGGTAAAAGTAACAGTTTTTCTATTCATGAATCACACTGTATGCGCTAATTGAATAACAGAATTTGTATGTTTTCACACAATCTTTAAGACTAAAAATTTTACAATGTGACTGGAGCAAAACAAGAAAACTCTCCTGTCTTTCCAAACATTGTTAAAATCATGTTTGCTGTGTGTGTGTGTGTGTGTGTGTGTGTGTATGTGTGTGTGTAACATAAAGATATTATAAACCTATTATAATGTAAAACACAGAGATGGTTATACATTGAAGATAACTGGTTTGTCTGACTAAAAATAGCACCAGAAATCAAAACATAACAGTAGATAATCACTGAACGCAATGTGAGGCCTAGTAGGCAATGAAATTGTTTCTTAAACTTAACAATTCCAGGAAGAACAGAAAAGGACTCTAAAAGATTATCACTTATGCCTGGCTTTATAAACTTGATTCTAAATCTATGAATTTTTTCAACTCATATTCTTTTATGACATCTATTCATTTGACTAGCTCCAAGTATACACTTCATCAACTGCTCTGAGAAAATTTGACTGGGACCTTAAACTGTTTCCCTTTCAAAACGATAAACTTTGCCAGCAGAGAGCACTCCAGAGACAGTGTAGACAGTCCTTCTCAGGGTCTGATACACTAGCTTAGATTTAGTATCCTGGACAACTTTGTCAACACCTAATCTTGTAGTGCACAGGCATCAGTGGCCAGCCTCTTCTGGTGTCATCCTTGGTGCTTTGGTGCTTATGGGATTTCAGAGACACCTTTCTCTAAAGATTTGAAAGGAAGATATTCAATAAGTTCCGCTGCTGTCCACCCACATCTAAGCCTCTGACAGTCAGTGAGCAAACCCTTCACTATGTCCTCCCCCAACAAGATCTGAATCAGTTCTTAGTGGGGAAGAGGGGGGAAGGCTTGGAAGAGGTTATGGGTTCTTCACTGGGTGATCTGCCATTGCTTTCTATAGTGTTTCAAATTGTCCTTAAGTCCTGCTGACCAATCTCCAGTCTCAATTGCTTATGATTCAGTACATTAAACTTTCTATGCTTAATACTTTATGCCTTTCTATCTCTTAATCAAACCCTGATTAGTGAAAAAAATAGATTCCTATATTTTGTAACTTATCTCCTACATTACAAATAGGCAGAATTCTGATGAGTAATATTTGGTTACACACACACAAACAAACACTCATAGACATATACACACATTAACATATACATACACATACACACATACATATACACATGCATACACACATACACATCCACACATATGCACATGTACATAGACATACACACACACACACACCACACATTGATTTTCATTTACTCTCCCTTTCTTTTGTAATTCATAAAACACACCCCCATGAATTACTGTTACTAACATTAGCAACTTATTAACATCTTCAGGACACAATACTAAAGTTCACCACCAAGGAAAAACTAGTATTTACAATGAAAACAACAAGATACCAAATTAAATTTTATGTAATTGAATTTTGATTAAGAAAAGTACTATTTTAAGGTCTTTCTTTTGAAGCTCTGAAGAGTAAAAATAATCAGTAAATGTTTAATAATCACAATTCTACCTTTTTCAAATTAGAAAGAAAACAAACAGTAAAAGTCTAACCTATTGAGAAGGAACAGCTGGTACTACCAACAAATAATAAATGAGTCCTGAGAACAGGAAGAATAGAGTTGAACAATAAATCTAATTCTTGATTGTTTCAGGAAAAGGCAACAAAAATTTATATTTCAAATTAGGCAAGTAAAGAAAAACTGTATTAATATAAATATCAACAAAGTATGATAGGAAGAGAAAAGATAGGTGAAAGGAAAATAATATAAGGAAATGAAATAATAACTAATTTGGAAATCTTTACTCATAAGTAAATTAAACATTTGTCCCTGGATGAAATTCTAAGAAAGCTGAAACAGCTACCTCCTTACAACCATAGAGATGCTGTCTGTAATTGCAGCACTCAGTGTAAAATTATGGAAGAATTTCCATGAATCCACAAATCCTGTAAAAAAAGGGGGGGTCTGAGAAGGGGTGGTTACAAAAGAGAAAAGGCAGAAGTGTTTCATTGTATTATAAATTATAAAACTTGGTAGTCATTTAGATTGACTAGTGGGAAACACTTTATCATTAATGAAATAAGTAAAATCCTACAGATGATTCCATGTATTCTTTTACATTAAATTTATTTACAGTGAAGCCCTAAATGTCCAATACCATTCTGTAAACTAAGAAGTTTTGAACACTATTAAGAGCCACAGACCTAGCAGAAGAAAAGACATTTACGACTCAGTATACCTTTCAAGTGCAACACGGTCAACAAACGAAGCCAACAGTGATGTTCCTGTCAGACTTCAACATCCATTTCCCACTGCTCTGCAAACACACAGCTCCCAGCCACCCAGCTCCTTGCTCTTACTGTGGTCACTGACTCTAACCAATGAGATGAACAGAAGTAGGATGCACTCTCTTGGAAGGTACCGGAGGCTGGAAAGGCAAGCTTTCCCACTGGAACTTTGTTGATTAAGTTATCCACTGAGCTGGCTGGGAAAGGGGCAGCTGCCTTGACCTGTATCATGGAAGTGCTGGTGTTTGGTGTAAAACTCAAGTGTGGTGGGATATGGTGAGTCAGAACTAGCCTAAATTTTCAAGCTAGCACATGACTCTAGTATGCCTACATTTCTGTGCATTCAGCGCTTCAGTCTTCTGAATTGTGTTGTGGTTTTAATCTTTGACTCATGGTTGATCTTGAGTAACACATGAGCCACTGTCCCAAACTAGCATAGCCTCTCTGCTTCCATGCAGACATCACAATTTCTCACTTTGTTTTTTGAGATTTGTATAAGCCAGTTTGATCATACCCACAACTCGCTTCAATACTATGCAACATTTTTTATAATACGTAGAAGCAAAAAACCTGCTCGTGCTAACAATTTAACTCTGGGTCAACCAATCAGAGTCTCTGCTGTTAGTTTTTTGTTTGTTTGCTTGTTTGCTTTTGTTTTTCATTTACAACCACGAGAATGACACCTACACACTACTATGAAGTGGACATTAGAACAGATGCTTTGTAGATAAGCAGAATTTCCGAGAAGTTCATTTCTCTAGTTTGCACAGGTCTGGATGGCATAGAATAGAAACCCAAACTCAAGTTCATCTTAGCTGCTATGTTCCTTCCAGGACAATTGTCTTCTGTTGCTCCAGTGAACCAGTAGTGACTAAGGGAACCTTTGAAGGTTGATTGCTTGTTATAGGATAGCTATACATTATCCCAGAGTTAGCTTCCCCTCTACCCTGGCGTATTGAAATTGTAACACTTTGCTTTCATGCTCTCTCTCTAACCTTACCTTATGAGAGCTCTGTTGAAGAATGGGGCTGGATGAAGTCCATGTTTAAATGAAAATATCACCAAATACAGTTTTACCCTTGAGGAATCCCAGGCTTGGTAATTTCTCAACAGATTGAATGCATTAAGCTTTTGTATATGTATATAGAGAGACCCTTGCTGGAAGATATACAAAGTTAATCAGAAAGTAACAACTCCTACCCTCTAAGAACTTATAGCTTAAAATATGCTGTGGAGACATGGCTCAAATGCGCAAATGCAAACAAACATCAATATGTGAACAGGGGAACAAACTGTGGACTTTCAGGGTTTTGTGCAGAGCTGCCTTTAACACACACAATATCTGCCATATTTAAACAGGAGTTACCACACATCCTTCATGAGTAGCAGGATGGAGAGCCTTTCTGAGAAAGGCATCCTTCCAAACAGGGTCACAACACAGTTCTTCTGACAGATGACTTCAAAATGACTTCAGAGACTAGGGTGCAAAATATGCTTGCCACACTAATTTTTGATTATTCAGCAAAGTCATTAGAAGCATTTCCTTTAAGACAATATAAAAAGAAGACAAAGTCAATGGACTTTTTTTTCCAGAAAAGAAAAAAAAAAAAAAAAAGTAGTCACAGAGAAGCAACCAGGCAAGGATTTTGACCTTCGCCAGTCTTCCATCAGGTGATTGTCAATCAAGAAACTCTTGGGAAAACTGTCAATGCTAAGGAACCTGACTCTTTGATCACACAGCTCTTGGTCATTTCCTTGCTTTATTTCTGGAATGTCCACGATGCACACACAGTAGTAGCAAACCTGCACTAGTTCAATTAACCACCCTCCCCACCTGCCTTCCCATTTCTCTGTTGTTCTCATTCACCCCTCCTAGAGGCTGGCTTTCATTTAGGAAAAACTTCTCACAGTAATTAGAGTCCAACCAACTCTGTCTGACCCTCTTCAAAACTTAAAGGCAGGCCCAGTTTCAATTGCAGCCCCTGGCTAAAGCTACCACCTGTGTATTGATAGATTTAAAAAAAATAAATATAGAGCCAAATTCTACCTCCTCTCCTGCTTATGAACCATAGGCTGGTAGATTAACCTGAAATTACAGTGGGAAGGATCCTGCAGAGATCCAATGCTAAATTTACAGACAGCCCCAAGCTGAGGGTTTTCATCTTCTCTGAGTTATTCCTTCCTTTCTTCATCTATTTCATTCCCAAGGCAGAGACTCAATCTTTTCTTCTATTGAAGTCATTGAAAGAGTGAAATCCGTTTCATGCAGCAAAACAATTTCATTCATCATACTGTACTCATATCAGTTAGGAGTTGGCGGGCTAAATAAAGCATCAAGGACCATTCATTTGACTCGAGATATTTTTCCACAGTGCCAAGACCTCGAAGTATTAATTTCTTTACTACTGATTTATTTATTAAGTATTATTGACTGCCCATTTGGGAAGCATGCAGTACACTAGGAACATGTTATTTTCGCTATGTACTTGATACTCTGTTGGTACAGTCACATGCTGAGGGTTCATTATATCTCTCATCTTCCAATAAAATCATTGAGAGTCAGGATGTGAGGAGTAAAAGGAACCATTTTCTTAGTTGCCTATCCTAGAATTCAAACAATATTTTCTTCAATAAATACTTTATATATGGAAGACCAGGTTTATACTACATGACTTTTCTGTTTGAAGTCTCATAAAACCCTAGCCATCTCAATTAAAAATTCTGATGTTTCTTTCTGGTCTGTGGAATGTAATGGGCAGAGTTTACCTCTCTACAAGTTAGAAGGAAATTAAATTTCTGCCTTTGGGGAATCACCTACATCTCAGACTCTGCCAGATGTGTTGGTTACACATGCCTGCTTTGTGACTACAGTGATTCCAACTTATTTTATCGACTGCATTAAAACAATGGCTAATTTTACTCGAGACTCCACAGTGTGTTACACAACTGTATGTGCCATAATAATATTATGAAACCTTGACTATGTTAGCACAAGACTTGCCAACTTCAAACATACCTTCAGTGGTGTCAACTGCTTGTGACTCTAGTTAGAGAGGAAATGTCTTTCCATCCTTTAGTCTTTGAATTACTGTTGGTATACAATCATGCCCCCTTGAATATCAAGGAATTAAAATCAAGTAATTTGCAATGCTTAATAATGTTTATATATTAAAGGATGTAAAATGGAAGTGGTTGTCTTCCTTGCTATTGACTCCTTAACACTAGGAACAAGTGTTAAGTTCTAAGTCCCTACATCTTCTATTCAAGCTAGAATATGTATATAGGATTTATTAACTTATTACAGACATATTAGGTCTGTAGCCATTAGCCTATTGCCCAACTCTGACCTAGGTAAACAAAAAAAAAAAAAAAAAAAAAACCATAGTAAATGAAAATGGTTCAATTAACAGAAAGAATCTCTGTAGAGTAAGTTACTGGTTACTTAGAGTTGCCTCTCTTTTTCTAATCAGGACAAACAATGCTTGCTGTCACTCTCAGACCTGAATACAGGAAAGGAAGATTTGATAGTCATGGATGATTTGAGACAAGTCTTTGGTTATATGACTCCTGACAACCTTTTCTGGTTGGAAAGAAAGACAACAAACTTTCTGTCCTGAAAGACAGAAGTTGTCTCTAAAGGCATAAGAAAGAAATACAGTGCAAGGGGAGTGGGGTTGAGTCAGACTGAGTCATTAATTCAACATGTTACAGAAAGCCCCTTCCAATAGGGCGCAGGAGCTCTACCACTGGAAATTAGCAGAAGCTAGAACTTATAAAGACAAAATGGACGTATCTTCTGCTTTAAGAAAGAGTGCAGCATGTTCCCAGGGAGGAGGCTGTCTTAATACTCACAAGATGGCCTCCAAAGACAGATAGTAGTGTTACTTTGGAAAGCTAAAGTTCTAGAACATAATATTTAGCTGGATTAGAGGCCACTACTTCTCCATGATGTGAACATTTCCACTAACATAAGCTGAGTAGCTCCAACATGCCTTTATAACATATGTGAAACTTTTGAAACCGTGAACCCAAATAAATCTCTTCTTCCTTACCTTATTTCCTTCTGGCACTGTGGTCATAGTAATATGGAAAGCACTTATACTCTTTAATCAACCAAGAATCTCCCCACTTCTAGATTCTTCTCTTTCCCCTCATCCAATCCTAGAAAGCCAGAGATAGCCTAATGAGTTTAGTATCTTTCTCCTCTGCTATCTTTGAGGAACTGACATAGCTCTTTATAAGGATGTTCAAATACCCTGAGGACCAGTTTTGTGCAGAAAGCAACAAAGTCATGGCCGTAGTTCCAGCCACACAACAGAGTTGTCTTGAACTAGACTAGCCAGTCCCCAGTTAACTCATATCTTCTGACGAATGTAGAGCACAGATGCGCCAGCCTTGCCCAGATTGCAAACTGATAAAATGAAGTTCTTACTGTGGTGTGAAGTCACTACCTCAGGGAGTATATTGTTACCTAGGAATAGTAACTGGAACAGATTATTCAAATTAAAGAATATAAAAGGAGCTTTAGATTGAGAAATATTAACACTTTGATAACAGATGCACTGTATTTTAAAATGCAGGAAACGGCCCACTGAATCATTAAAATCTTTCCAGAGTCTGTCTGAGAGGATGTGCAGAATTGAAAAGGAAACTCCTGTCTCTTCCAAATGATTTAAAATGTATCAATAAGGAACAATAGATTAAAGCCTTTTTATTTGTTTATTTCAGTTTGCGCCACTCACATACCTTCCTAAGTAAATAAGTTACCCACTAAACAAAAGTTAGGATGGTCATTCATAATGTTAGAAAGGGTTGGTTGATGAGTTGGAATGATAATGTAAAGACATAAAAGTGGCATTATATATAACTATCATTTTTACTTTGGAATGGCTATTTGTAGAACCACCTAGGATCTCCTATTTCAAACTTATCAGTAGACATTAAAGTAAGCATAAAATTATGAATATTTCAGAATATGCATCCCTACCTCAAACTTCAGCAGGGTTATGACTACTGAATGAATAAAGGAATAAATGACTTAGTTTTTAGAAAATTAATCTGTCTACTTAGTTGAAAATTACAGTGCTGGGCAGTGATGGCACACGCCTTTAATCCCAGCACTTGAGAGGCAGAAGCAGCACTTGGGAGGCAGAAGCAGGTGGATGTCTGAGTTCGAGGCCAGCCTGGTCTACAGAGTGAGTTCCAGGACAGCCAGGGCTACACAGAGAAACCCTGTCTCGAAAAACCAAAAAAAAAAAAAAAATTACAATACCAAAATTGGAAACTTGTTTCTATTATTGAATTCATCTTGACCTTCAACACATTGACTCACAATGCCATAGACTATGGACAGCTTTCCATGGCTATGTTTCTGGTTAGAACCATACAATATCTTCATAGATGTCATAAGGGCAAGATCTTCTATCTGCACCCAGGCAGGGAAGAATTAAGCTAAGGTATCAAAGAAAATTTTTAATAATATGGCCTTGTTACAAATTGTTTAAAAGTAATATTCATGGTAAATGTTATTGAAAGTTCCTTACTCTTAAAAACATGATGCCTGGAAAACATACATACTTGACTTTTAAGTGATTATTTGTTAGTATTATTTATATTATCCAGTCATTTCTGTCATTTTGAGAACTCACTGTACTACAAATCAATCCACTTCATACAGAATTATGAAATGCACAAGCCAAAATTATCTTTAAAATCACACAATCTAATTTTGTGATTTATGATTAAGAAAATTTAAATTATAGAAATGAGAGCTCACTTACCATAATGCATATCTTTAAAAAGGGAAAAGAAATACATTACTTTTATTATGAGGTGTTTTTTATTCTTCTTAATATATATTTCATTTTATGTGTTATGAATGTTTTACCTGAACATATGTGTGTGCATCACATGGGTGCCTGGTTTACTCTGAAGTCAGAGGACAGTATTGGATTTTTTGCAACTCAAATTACAGATGATTGTTAGTTGCCACGTGAGTTCTGGGGGCCAGACCCAGGTACTCTGATGAGTATTGACTGCTCCTAACTCTGGAGGTATCATTCTGTTCCTGTATCTTTTGTTGTTTTTATTGCTTTGGTTTTTCAGGGTCTCTCTACCTAACTCTGGCTATCCTGAAACTTGCCATTTAGATGAGTTGTCCTTGAACTCACAGAGATCTACCTGCCTCTGGCTCCTAATTCCTGGAGGTAAATGAGTATACCACCATGCCTGTCTTATTTGGGGTTTTTTTGAGTATCCTATGTCTTAAAATTTATTAAATATAGAACTTTAATAACTATAAAATTTTGAAGAAATAGACTAATAAAGATACTAAGGTTATGAACATGAGTTAATGGAATGATATGTTGAGACATGCATAATACAGAACTTGCATGTATGCTTTAATGAAAAATTATTTCAAATTATTTGAAGCATTATCTTACATTATGATAAAATATGGTTCTCAAATCTAAATAGCACATCTCACAACTTTTCCCTCATTCTGTAAACAACAACTGGATATTCTCCTTGTGCCAAAGATTCAGGGAGACACTCAATAAGCTTTGAATCAAATATGAAGTTTAGAATTTAGAGTTCAAAAGAAAATAGAGCCCATAAAAGTATGGCATTATGTGGCAACTCACCTATTCCGTGGCAGGAACACTCAGACTGGTCTAAGAAGTACATGAGACTTACTTGCAAAAATTACACTATGAAGTGAGAATTAGCCAAGAAGGATCATGGGTATGTTATAGGAGAAAGAGTAGACTATTACAAACCGGAAGGACTGGAAATCAGAGCAGCTGCACCTCTCTTGAGGAACCATGGTTGTGCTGTCCCGTTCAACAGCCTCTAATAATGTGCACATACGTGTGAATGGAAGTAGATGGCAATTCAATAAACCCAACTCCTTGGTCATACCATTCACATTGCACGTTCTCAATAGTTACATGTGGCTTCTGGTTAACATATAGGCAAGCACAGACATACCATTTCTCCTACCAAGGTAAGCTCTGGAGGGCACTGAACTGGATCTTGAAGACTGACAATCCATATGGCTAGAGAATCAAGTGAGGGAAGAGACTGTCATAATCTTTGGAGGCATATCAGTAGAAAGAGAAATGTAAGTCTTAACAATGTATATATTGAACAATATATATAATCTCACATTGTACATTAAAATAAAATGATTTTATGTCAGTGCACATTGCTTAATTATTATATTTCTAGTGAGAAATTTAGAAGTAAAAATGTTAAGATAGTCTTCTTAACTGCAGTTCCACTCTGTGCTTTGCCCCAAACCGAACCACACTTAATTGAAATTTCAAAATAGAATGTCTCCTGCGTCTTTTCAACAAGTATATGTGACTAAATATAATCACATTATATTTTTTGTTTACTTGTAGACAAATTCTTATGGAAAACATTAATATTTCTGTCTACACATTTTAAAGTATTGATGTTATAAAAATGTTGATAACATAATTGAAAGGATCGTCTCAGGATTACTTTCTACAAATAGCCTAATTTTACCTTTGTATTTTTTCTACCCAAGGTCGATTAGAGACACTTCTCCATAGAAAGTGAAGTAACCTTGAGGGGGTTTAATCATTGGCACAGTTAAGAGTGGCATTGAGAACTGTGAGAAAGACACACACAAGGTCCATCTAATATTTTGTCTTTGCACGATGGGGCATAATCACCGCTTTTAAAAGTATAATGTAGTCTTTTATTAATTAACTTGGCAATATTAAAAATTGTTCCTATTGTGTGAGCAAAGCACATTCCTTACATTATTAATCTCTCTGAAACCTTCATGTCCAGACTATTTCATGATTTAAAAAAACACTTAAGAAACGATAAAACAAGATGAAGTGCTGCATCGCAGTCTCAGAGGAATGCTACCTGAGGTCCATGGCTGGAATAAAAACATTTCCTATATTGTGAGGTAGACAGCATTCATATTAAAGCCACTTTACAGTGGGTGGTTGGCTGGGCTTTGTTCACTCCTTCGACTTAGCCCTTCTCAAGAGCTTGTGAAGGTTATGATGCTTGTTCACAAGGACTCTTTATTATAAATGGAGTGATATGTCAAGACCAACAAAGCAATTTGCAAAATATTAGGTATTATACTCAGCCACACTGTTATAATATACAGCCCTCAGAAATGTTGAGAATGGATGGCATATTCAAATGAATAGACTAAATAAATCATTTACTATCAGAACTCTGGTCTCACAGTACATCGATTTCTTCAACTTAAAACTTTCCTCAGCAAACCATCAATGTACAAGCCTATTCACTGGCAGTCATCAAATTTATTCACTTTAAATCAAATACATATTAATATTCTTACTCAAATTTTACTAGACATATTCATTTTTTCCATTATTGGGGCTAAGGAAATCTATTTCCATTTTCTAATAAGAAATATTAATTTTTTAAAAGTTCCCATACTGAGTCACTGAGTACAATTCAACAAAACCCATATCATTGTAATTTTTCACAAATTAAGTATTTATTTTAAATATACACACGTGTGTGTGTGAATAAATGTATATAAAAATAGGTTGAAATTTTGGCAACCAGAAAGAGCTTTCTAGTAGACAAAAGTACATGAGTCCAGAAGTCAGGGATACATACACTAAAAATTGACTATTTATATCTGTGATTTGTTTGCTACTAAAGCTCTCCACACATAAAGAGTAGGGTCACCTCTAAAATTCACCTTAATGTTTTTTATGTACTCTAACTACAATCATCTTATCCATGGAGTAAAATGAATGTTTCATTTTACACACTAAGAAACTGGGACAAGAGATCTAATCACCTCCCTGGGTTATTTGGAATTAAACCAGTATGCAAAGCACAAGCTTTTCAGTATAATACTGGTCTCTCCACAATATTTCACTGTGTCTTAGACTCGACAAGTTTTAATGCTTCCACAGCTACCAAGATGCCACTTACAGCAATTTCCTCCTTATAGGACATTGCTTCTCAAAAAAAAAAAAAAAAAAATCTAGAATCTCCTTTGTAAACTAGGTGAAAATAAGATTGAATCTGAACTGAGCAGAAGTAATGTTTCTTGAGGTTTAAAAAAAATCCCTATGGCCAAATCATTTCATATTCCATTGAAAGGGATAAAATATTACTCAAATTGCAATTATCTGTAAAGAACAATCTTCCTCTAGGTGCTCTGTTTGGAGAAATTGATTGATTCTTTATGTCCCTCGTTTACTCACTTTTCTTATACTTAAGGGCTGACTAGTGACCATTTCATTATCAGAAGATACTTCTCTCTTTTCAACAACTGATTCTTCTCTTCCTTGTGCTTAATGGTAGTGGAAATGTTCGTAGTTAGATCTAGATTCATTTGCAATGACAAAGTGATTTTGTAGATGATTTCCTGACCATATCAGGCTTTCTTGAATGTTTTGCTGTAGTAAGAGATCTATACAACTTGTTGAAATTTTCCTTGGATGCATTTGTCTTAATCTTTCCTGAAGGTAAGTCCTTCCAGGCCAAGAAAGAGGAAAGAGAATCATGGCTATGTGTGGCTCAGATTTATGGCTCACCTATGTCATAGTACTCTGGTGTGGAGAGAATCTCTCTTTGTATTGCTACTCTTTGTCTGCACCCATACAAATTTTGCCACCACAGAATAAAAGCCAATCAGGGATTTTAATTGCCTAAATGACAAACAGCCCAGATGTGCAATAAAATAACCTGAGCTTGTATCTCAAACTAAACCTTTTTTTGTGAAGGTGGGGGTTCAAATGCAAATGGCCTCCACAGGTTCCTGTGTTTGAATACTTGGTCTTCAGTTGATTGGAACTGTTGGACAGAATGGGAAATGCGGAATGTATATAAGAGGACACAATAAAGAAATTTCCAACAAGACTGGTTCAGCTCTACTGGGTATTGTGACTAAGAGGGACACAATATCCGAAAGTGTCCAAAAGAATCCAGAGCAAAGAGAAAAGAAAGCAAATAGGACATGACCAGGGTTAGGAAAGCAAGAGAGAGCAGTGAGTTAAAGAGGTAGCAAGAAATAGAATAGAAAATATCTAGAGAACAAGAGGACAGCAATTGATAGAGTTAGAGAGGATAGCCAGAAAATGTATAGTGAATGAATACTAAGTGGATCTATATTTAAGGAGGATGAGGAGCTGGGGAGAGAGAAGTCTGTGAACTACAGGGACTGTAGAGTAGAGATGAGAAGGATATGTTCATGTGAAGTTTTGGATGTATAGGGGGTACTGGTGATGCTGAGGGAGCTTGGAAGTCATCATGGGCTTCCGTATGCTGACTGACACCATGAGTATATGTCAACTGAAAGCCAAAGGAAATTACTTCTTTAGGGGAAGAAAACTCATTTCACATGCTTCTGAGGAATACTGGCTTTGATCCAACCACCAGGAATCCTTCTACAGTTCACCTTGAGCTCATTTCTGGATATATGGGCAGCCTAAGACCTAAAATGAACTTGTCAGAGGAGGTGTGTCACAGGGAAAGGCTTTGAAGTTTCAAAAGTCTCCTGTAAGTCCCAAGACACCATCTGCCTCCTACTTAACATCTTGGAAGTTAAGCTTTCAACTGTTCCTACAGCCATGCCTTTGCTCTTCCATCATGGACTCCAACCCTCTGGGCTGGTAAGTCTTATGAAATGCTTTATTTTATAAATCGCCTTGGCCATGTTGTTCTATCACACCAATAGAAAAGCAACTTGTACCGTGAAATTGTTTATTTTATCTCAAAAGTTCTGTGTGTGTGTGTGTGTGTGTGTGTGTGTGTGTGTGTGTGTCTGTGTGTGCTCATGCATGCAGGTGCTCATGAAGGCTAAAGAGAGCACTGAATCTCTAGAGCTGGAGTTACAGGTAGTTGTGAGCTACCTGATGCAGGTACTGAGAACCAAAATCTTATCCTCCACAAAAGGGGCAAGTATTTTTTTTAATACAGACCCATCTTTCTAACTCCCTAAAATATTTTATTTTACCTTAATATCTTTACCTTTAAAAATTGATATTAGTGGTTCCCCCCTTACAGATTGCTTGTGATAACCCACATAGTAAGGATGGAAAGCAAATTTGTTACCAGCATGGATCCTCATCCCTTCACCTAAAAAGAGCCAACAGTCACCAACTTTCTTTTGCTCCTCTATCTGCCCATGCTTACATGCTTTGTCCTCAACAAGACTCAGCACTTTTCACAACCTCCAAGACTAAGGATATTTTCTAAGCTTCCTGTACTGTGATTAATTCCAAAGGGAAAAATACTGTGTACTAGTGCTTGGAAACCAAGATTATCCTCTGCTGCTGCTTCTCAGGCATTAGACTCAAGGGATTCTTCACAATTCAATAGGCTTGATGAAACCAAGAAGGAAACTTAACAGCATCAGTAAATGGTATGACAGCCTGAGCAGTTGGCTCACTACTGTGCCACTAACCTGGTAGCTATTACCCAAACTGACATAAGATAGAAAGGATTTCAATATTGGAGGTCTGGAAATTCAGAGATCCACTATATTAGTTATTTTCTGTTCTTGTGCTAAATATCCTAACAAACGCAAATCTCTTACTTACCTTTCTATTGCTGTGACCAAGACAATTTATAAGACAAAAAAACTGTGTAATTTGGGGATCATGGTGGCAGAGGGTTTGAGACCATGACCATCAGGATGAAGAAGATGACAGCAGGCTGGAAGGCATAGCTCTAGACTAACAGCTGAGAACTATATCTTGATCCACAAGCACACAACAGATGGAGAGGGGGAAGGGTCAGAATGATGTCATCTTTTAAAACTTTAAAGTCTGCCTCCAGTGACACACCTCCTCTAACAAGGCCGTATCTCCTAATGCTTCCCAAACAGTCCCATCAACTGGGGACATATATTCCAACATGTGAGCCTACTGGTATTCTAAATCAAGCCATCAAGACAACTTACGACAAACATGGTTTATTTTAGTTTATGGTTTCAGAAGAATAGAGTCCATCATGGAAGAAAAGGCACAACATGGTAATAGAAACAGGAAGTTAGCTAAACATATCTTTATCTACATACAGGAAGCAGAGAAATAACAGGAAGTAGAACAAGGCAATAAGTTGTCAAAGCCTGTCTCTGGTGATATACTTGTCCAGCGAGGCTTCGTGTCATAAAAGTCCCACAACCTCCCCAAACAATGCAAACAACTGGAGAGCAAGTGTTTGAAATCATGAGCCTAATTGGGACATCTCTCATTAAAACCACATCTTCCCTTTATCCAATGGATTCATTGCCAACTCATTATGCAAAGTTTATTTAACCCAACATTCAAAGTTCCTATAGTCTCTAAATAATCTCCCAACATAGTTCAAAAATCAAAAGTCCAAAGTCTTCTATGAATCTCTCAGTAACCTCTTAACTGTGATTCCTTGTAAATTGAAAGTTTAAATATGACACAAATTATATATAGTTCTAACTTACAGTCGCACAGTACTTATATTTCAATTTTAAAAAAAAGAAGAGGAATGGGGAATAGGGCAGAAAACTTGAGCCAAAGCAAGACTGAAATCCAGTAGGACAAGAAGCAAATTCTGTAGCACTATGACTGTTGTCTAGAGATTTGCTTTCAGGCTTAGATAACTCTGTCCTTCCAACTTTGCTGCATAAAACAGACATCTCACCCTTGGACTGGTGCTACTCCCTTTTTGAATCTCTCTATAGCAAGATATCTTATGACTCTGGCATCTCCAACATCTTTGAGTCTTCATTGCAACCAGGCTTCACTATAACAGCTTCATGCTGTGTCCTCTCAGGATGTTTTCATGGACCTTCTACCCTCCTACACATTGCCTGGCCTTTGTAGCTCTCTCAAACTGCAAGGAAATAATCCATGACCACTGCAGTTTTGCCTCTTTCTTGTCTCCAAAACCAGGACCACATAGACAGCCTGCCAAGTATGGCTGCCAGCTTGGGATGGGCCCTGGAACCCTTGGACCACAGTTGCATCAGCTTATGAAGCTATTGAAAAAAAAAATCTTCCTAGACAACTGCTTTCTAGGAGCAAGCAATCCCTTAGGGTGTTTTTTCACAGATTTGAAGCTTATCTTTGTAGAGTCTGGCCTTTAGGGCACCTTTCCTGTTGTTTTTCTATTGTTTCAATGTAGATCAGTTAGAGTCTCTGTTATGCACTAATCTAACAATTATAGTCTCTGTTTTCAGCATGTGTCTTGGTTACCACAGTAAGCTTCCTGGTGATCTTTTTTTCCTTCAAGCTATACACTTTAGTTTTTCCTTCCCTTCTTGTTATTAGCTTTTAATATGCATATGCATACGACTAATAAGAAATATCTGTGCCCCAGACTCAATGTTTTAATATCATGAAATTTCCTCTGTAGAAAGATATTCATGCATTGTGTTTTAATTTGTCCCCACACAAATTCTCGGGTTATAGGCAGAATAGGGTTTGATGGTTTGCCAGAATATCCCATGAATAGTCCAGTAGTTCATACAGTTCTTGTTCCCTTCTAAAACCTCATGAACTAGTTAATCTTCCACCACCCTCGTTACTCTCAGCCCTGCCTTCCCAGCTTTTGCTGGAATGGCCCACTAACCTCTGTCTATAGCTTTCAATGTTTTTTTTTCTACTACAAAGTTTTAAAATGTTCCACATTATTCTAAAAGCATCATTGTCAGGGGATTCACAGCAATGGTCTCACTTTTCTGTATTCGTTTCTTTTCTGTGACAACATTAGTAATCAAATACCCTCACAAAGGAAACCTAAGGAAGAAATGGTTTAAGCTTATGGTTTCAGAGATAGTGTTTGTCTTGGCAGAGAAAGCATGGCATGGTAGCAGGAGCAGGAGGCTGGCTACTACTGAGCTATCAAGCTGGTAGTGGTGGCACCCTATTAGAGATAGAGACAAGGTAGAGCTTCCTCTCAGGATAACAGATCTAAACATTTAGAGATCCAGGCTTCAAAGCTAAGTCCTGTTCATGGTTGTCTCCTTTATCACTGTGACAAAGTCTCCTGCTGTAGAATTTCTCAAAAATAGGTTTGGGCTTATTTACAAACTAGCAGCCATGAAAACCACACACATTGTGGTTTTTAAGGCCATAGTTCAGAAGGCTTTCACTAACCTACTTAATTTTGTCAGTGAGTATAATTACTCATAGAATATTTACCTAAGCCCATCCATATCACAGAAAATATCCTAAGATCTGAAAATTTTTAAAATGCAGGGACAAATGGCCTTTTTCACAGAGAGTTGATGTGAGAATAAAAAAGATAAATATTAATCAAGTAAGCAAAAATATTTTTAAAGGTAAAATAAAAGCAATTTAAATGATTAGACAATAAACAGATAGGCCATGCCAGAATGCTAAAAGAGATATAGATTATACAGCAGAGCAGAGAACACATAAAATAGGTATATAAATAGGTAAATAAAATAGACTATGATTAGATAGAGATAACAAAATGTTCAGTCATAAATAAATTATGACAAAATTTATTTTAAAACAATTCTTTGGTATTTTTTCTTTTTTATTCAACATTTTATTTATTTATATTTCGGATTTTATCCCCTTTCCCCATCCCCTCCCCCATTAATCCCCTATCCCATCCCTCCTCCTCCTTTTTTACTTTTATACCATTTAAATTACATGCAAGTGTTAAAGTCAGTTCTAGGTTGAAAAAGTAACAATACAATAGATGCAAACAGTCAAGGAACAAGCAAGACAGTAAACTCAGATAGTCAAAGGACACAGAGGACAAAAAACAGAGTTTTGTGGTCACTACTGTGATCACTATTTCTAGGCTTATCAGAATGATCAAAATATCTGAGCCTATTTCCCTGTCCCAGACCAAAAAGTATTAGAAAACCTTGATTCTCTGAAAAAAGCTTGAAAGTGCTGGAAGAAGTGAGTTAGGCTTTAAGCAGAAGCAAGAGGGTAGTGGGCTTGATGATTGTTGGTATAACAATTTTAATTACATTAATTGCTAGCACCACTGCTGCGATAGCTTTGACACAAGAAGTTAAGATAGCTACTTTTGTTAATCGCCTAGCAAAAAAAAATGTTACTAATGTGTTGAGTGTACAAGAGGATTTATATAGGTGTTTGGAACAACAGATTGATGCTCTATATCCTATTACATTATCGGAAGGAGTTTCAGGGTTTAAGAGTTAGGAGCCATTTCGAGTGTCATGACAAATACCATTGGAGTGGTGTTACTTCTAAAATTTACAGTGATAGTCATTATAATTTTTAAAAAGCTTAAAGACACCTGTAGAGTATTTGGCATAATTCTAACACCTCTCTGGATGTTTTAACTTTGCATAGTGAAATTATACATCCTTTGGTATTTTAAAAGTAATTTTACTATTAAAGACAAAAGCAAAATTGAACACTAATGAGATAGATGTGCACCTTCTGCCTGTTTCTTTGATTTCTCTTCTATCTTTCTTACCCTCTCTCCCTCTCTTACCATGAATGACACAGAAAGAAATCTATTGCCAGATGCCAACACCTTGTTAGTGGATCTCCTTACCCCAGAACAGTAAGGGATAAACTTGTCCACCTATAAATTCTCTTAAATCTTGTTACAATACAGAGACCAAATCAGAATCAAAAAGAGAAAATCTCAAGAACAGTGGGAAAAAAAAGGAATGAGAGGGACCATTTTGGATAAGTAACAAGCCTGGAAAGAATTGTGGACAGATGGTATACCCTTTGGATAAGATTTAGCCTTCCAGAGGCAGGGTTCCCTAAACCACTTTCAGGAAGTCTCTAAGGTCAAAACTGTCTTCATAACAATGCTGACATGCTGTCCTCTGTCTAATAACCTCACAATACAGACTTGTTGCTATGTTTTCTCATTCTGCATTGGAGCTCACCTTTAAGAAGCTTACTGAGTTTGAGTACATTATCAAAGCTGAGCAGTCACAGTGTGTGGTTACTGTGTCTGCTCAAGAATGCATCACAGATTACCATAGAAAACAATAAAATTTTCCCTTGTTATGAAAGTCAGCAAGTCTAAGATCAAAGAGATTCAGCATCTAATGAGGGTCTGTTTCCTAACTCTATGTGACCTCAGATGGTAGAAACTTGGGAGGAAGATTTCTAGAGTTTGTTTTAAAGAGGAAATGATGCCATTCATGAGGACTCCAGTACTCAAAGGACCCAAAAGACCAGAGGTGAATGTTGCAATATGTGAAACTTTGGAACACAGTCAATGTTGCTATCAACATGGAAATACTCACTCTTGAGCTAGGTTGTTTAGCACCAATTGACACAGTCAAGGGAATCCCCTACAGACATCTGATCAACTCTAGGTAGTCTCTCATCGAGACTCTGTTGAGTCGCTAATTAAAACTGATCATCACAGGCTATATCACAAAAAGATTGAGGACTGTTTGTCTAGGCAGTTTGCTTCACACTTTGTTCAATTTAGAAGTTAATAATTTACACAACATCTATAATCTTTTATGCAACTACTCAGTCTTTTCCATTGAAAATCTGCTTAAATCCTGTGACAGATTGTGTTTTTTTAAAAAATTGTTTTCATCAATGATCATGGTCCCAAAAATTTTGATATCCTTCCTATTAAAAGGCAATATCTAGTTCCCTCACCAAATTTTAGCCAACTTTACTGGCTTATTTCCAATTAAGGGAAAGTAGTGAGCAGCTCTGGGTGAGTCTCACAAGCAGCCTAGACTATGCCTAGTATTCTCATTCAATATGCCTGGTATATTTTCATCCCATCTCTCCCAACCCTCATGACCTTGTGGAACTCCCTAGCATCATTTGGGGAATATTTGGGGAAGATTCCCTGAAGACAGTGCATGAAAGAAGTAATCTCTATCTGCTCTACATTCTGGGCCACATCAACTCTCCTATGTAAGATGGTCTACAGTCCCCTGCCCCATCTTCAAATTATGCTCACTGTATCACTGGGGCAAGGAAGAGTGACCTCCACCAACTTTCACCCAAACTGCAAATGTGTGCAAAGCTAATGTTGTCATCATTGAATTTGCTACACAATCTGAACTAACTAAAAACTCAATTTGCTATACAACCTGAACTAACTGAAGAAAACTCTGTTTTGGGTGCTGTGAAATTGTCAGCGGGTGCAGTGGGACGTGCAGTAAGGAGAGTGGTGAATGAACAGTGTGGTGCGCAGGGAGACTAGTGGGAGAAAGCGTTCTTCAGCATCTTTCTTACTAAGGACCACTGGTCATGGAGGAACATCAGCCAGGCAGCATCAGTGACACAGATGAAGGGATAGTGAGGTCTTGTGTTCATTCTTCCATATCCAGGAAGATGCTGATCAATCAAAGCATAGAAGGCAAAATGAGAATCAAAACTTGCCAAATTCAGCATTAGAACCAGTGAGGGAAAGGAGAAACCAGCACAAGCGGCACTAGAAAGAATCATTGTTTTATAAAGCTTACAATAATGATTATAGCAGCTGTAGAATCATAATAAAATGTTATATATTATATTAGATGCATTATGTATTATCTATTTTTACTGGTTTTACTATTTATTAAGAAAACATTACCATTTTCTATGATAGATGAGAAAATACATGATGCCAAAGGCTGCTTAACAATCTCCCTGAAAGCACAGACACATAATAAACTTAGAAACCCTGACATTTTTTGTATATTAAGGTAAATCCCCCCTCTCTGAATAAATAATGTGGCCTCAAATTTCATGCTCTAATCTAAGATACGGGGAGAGTAAATATGTCAAACTTCAAAGGCAGTATTTCTGCTTCCCTCCTGAGGGAGAATTATCTGCAGAGCCATGAGAAGACTTGGCTAATAGCAGGTGGCGATAGGGAGAAGATGGGACGAGGAGAAGGCTAACAATTTACTATAAATGATTTTTCAATTCAAGAGAAACAGGAAATGTGCCAGAAGGCTGTGGATCAGAGGTCAACACCTGCTCCTCCCTCTGCGTGTCCACAGATTCTGACATCTCATCTGCTGGGAAATCAGATGCACTGAGATGCCAGCCAAGCCAGAGAGCACCAGGGTCTTTCTGCCAGCTACTGCCAGGTCTTAGCCTCTTGAATGCCACTCAGCAGCATTCTGCTCCTTGAAGTGACTCCCACCACCCTAATGTACTGTGGCAAAATAAAGGCTGAGTGTGATTTTACGTGAGGAGCAGATGCCCAGATGCCTCTCTGGTACGTGTCACAAGTAGCATATGTATTGCTTCATTGCAAATGTGCAGTCGCAGGAATCTGTAGGAATGGAGAAGGAGCTTGCTCCTTTGGAAAGGGCTGAAACAGAAAATTTTAAGCACCCACTGTGTCTAGGAGCTGGTATTTACTAGTGAACATTGGCTTAGGGTTCTAGTTTCTCGGGTGACTTCCATGCCAAGCCTTAGGCCCATGACAACTTTCATTCTTTCCTCATTCTGATACAAGATAGAAATGTCTAGTGTTCATTCAATGCTAACAAATCTTTCTAATACCTGCTGTACATTAGGAGCTGGAGGTGGTAGAAGCCTATGATGCCCTTCCTGAATCGGAGCTAATACGTAAATCCACAGACAAGCAGTCCACACTTGGTTCCTTGTCCTGTAAGTCATTCAGTCCCAATTATTCTCCTAGTTTGTGGAGCCATGATTTCTTCTTTTCTCATCAGGTTTTCCTGTCCTAACTTGGAACTTAATTATTAATTTACTCTTGACATCAGGGTCTCACTAACAATACCCAGGGTACTCAAACTCCCAAGTTTAATACATTTTCTCACTCCCTTCTCAAGTGCAGGGATTACAGGTGCATATCACATGTCCAGCTTTAATTATTTAATTATTCTATTTGATTATCATTTATTCAATTTAGCAAACATTTGGAAGGAGTTTTTTTGGTAGCTCAAATGGCTTTCAGGGGGAGAGAATTAACATGGAAATGGTTTATTGAATCCTGATTTTCTCTGTTGAATAGAGTTATGAATAGAGACTAGAAAATGAAGAAAATTAAACAGTGTTATAGAGAAGATGGACATCACAAAACACACAAGTACATATCTGGGTTAGAAGAAAAGGAAAAAAAAAAAACCTCAAAACTTCCAAGACACACTGATGAGTTATCTATTACCCAAGATGATCAATGAATTTACAGTAGGAAAAGTCAAGGAGATCTAAAACAAAACAAATAAACTAAATTAAATAAGCTCTCCCCCTTTTATTGAAAATATAATCTCTTTTCATACAATAAGTCCTGATTACAGTTTCCCTCCCATGTCCACTTCCATCCACTTCCTGTTTGTCTCTCATTACAAAAAATAGGCATCTGGGAGACAGCAACAAATCATAACAAAATAAAAAATATAATAGAAAAAACATTATCAAATTGAAGTTGGAAAAGGCAAATTAACAGAAGGAAAAGAGCCCAAGAAAAGCCACAAGAATAAGAGACCCACAAGTTCTTACACTTGGGAGTCCCCCCTATAACGTAAACTGAAAGCCATAATATAAAAGTTTATGTCAAGAATACACATGAACTAATAAATATAAAGAAATAAAATTAAATAGTTTTAATAAGCAATAAGTAAGGAAAATAAATACTTTGAAATAAACAGGAATAAAGATATATTATGCAAAAATATACAAGATACAAATCTAGGATTTTAAAATGATATTTATAACTTTTAATGACTAGATTATTAACAAAATTACTGAAATTGGTAACCTAACCTTTGATCTGAGAAAAAGTATGGCAGATTAACCCTACTTCAAACAGGAAGAAGAAAAAGTTAAATATAGAAAATCAATTCATGAAATAAATAATGAAGTATACAAAAAGCCATTAAACAAAGCAGTTTTGAAATACTTATTCAGTAAAAAGTTCTAACTATATAGTCAGGGCTGGCCTAAAGCCAACAATTTTCCTAGTTCAGCTTCCCAAGTGCTGCAGTTACAAGTGTGTAACACCTAGGAGAAAACTAATCTTTTGCTTCTTAAATATTCATTTAATATCTGTTAGCATTTGAAATCTGCAATATTTTAATACTTTTAAAATTTCCATAAAATATACTTTGATCATATTCTTTCCTTTATCTCAAGCCTTTCAAAATTCTTCTCATCTCCCTCTACCCACCTAAATTCATGTAGTTCCCTTCCTCTCTCTCTCTCTCTCTCTCTCTCTCTCTCTCTCTCTCTCTGAAAAGAGACAACAACAAGAGCGTATGGATAAACACTGAGTCTGTTTAAAGTTGGTCAGCTACTCTTGGGCATAAGGCTTTTGATAGATCAAGAAAACTGTAAGCACTTAGACCTATTCACCAAGATAAAAAGAAAAAAACTCAACAAATTATTGATTATTGATGTATGAAATAGGAGAGAGGTCAATGTTAGTTTTGACCTTACAAAAATAAAAATGACTTTAAAGGAAGGTAGTAGTTAATAGAAATTTTCGGATTTAATGGAAAAATATCTAGGATAACATAGACTACCAAAACTAACTCACAATGTACATATTATGAATATCTGTACGCTATATTATATAAAAATGCACAAAAACTTTACTACTGAATGCTACTAAACATTTGGAGGCTAAATGTCAATTCTTCACAAAATTCACCACAAAAAGAAATGTAACCATTAATTATTTTGTCATATATTGTGATACTATTATTACTTTGATCTCAAAATTGTACTTGAAACAACATTAGAAAGATATGGGCCGGTATCACGTATGACTACAGTAGCATATATCAGCACAACAAACCCAGAAAAATGAAAAAAAAAAAAAACATACAAACAAAAAATACCTTCGATGTTTAAGTGAGAACAGTTCACTGAATGGAGTGGCTTTGTTAGTCCTAATAGACGATATTGAAACACAAGAAATAAAAAACTACATTTGAAAATGATGTAATTCTAGGAAATCCACTGAAAACGACTGGAACTAGCCAGCACATTCAGCACCTCTGCAAGCAAAACTGCAGAAGCAACTCCATGTGTAATAGCATCGATACAAAACATGGAGATGAAGGTACATGTAGCGACAAGTAGCACTACAGACTCAAGGTCACTATAGAAACCCAATATAAAGTCAATATAGAAATGATGCATTTCTGTAAACTGACAAGCTATGCTGAAATATACGGAATTATAAAGCACAAAGAAGAACTAGACACAATCTTCTGAAAAAAATGAAAATATGAAAAATACACACTTCATAATTTCAAAACTTACTACAACTAAATGGTAATCAAGACAGTGACATTTTCACAATGATAGAAAATTAATAGAACATAGCAGAGTGCAAAAATAGATATTATATATACAAATATACACACACATATATATATGTATGTGTATATACATATATATATACATATGAGAAAGCTGCTTGCAGAGTAATGAAGTTTGGCCTGACTTTATAATATTCCATAAAGCAATGAAAAAGCAATTAAAATGTATTAAGAATGCACTGTAAGGCTAAAGCTATAAAATTCTAGAAAAAAAAAACCATGGGGGTCAATGTCTGTTCTTTGATTTGGAATAATTGGTCATATGAAACCAAAGAGTATGCAGCAGGAGAACAAATAATCAGGCTGCATCAAAGCTAAAAAGTCCAATGTGTGCAGGAATTATTAGGAAGATGAATATGAGAAACCATACAATGAGAAAATATACTTTAAAACCACATATCAGATGTAATCCTATCATTTAGAATATAGAGTTATAGCTAAAGATACAAAAATCCAATATAAAAATGAGCGTAAAATTTTTGTAGAATTTTTTTCCACAGAAACTATATAAAGGACAACAATCACACAAAATATGTTCAATGTAATTTGCCCTTCAGGAAATTCTAATCATATCACTTTAATGAAATATCACTTTACATAGGACAGATAGGAATACAAAATGTACCTGCCACTGTGCAAAACAGTTTTATGTCTCCTAAAATGTCTCAATATGTAGAATTACTATGCAACCAGTAATTCCATTTCTAGGTATATACAATAAGACACTGTGAAACTTAAAAATAATTCTTTGGAGGTAAAAATACACATTTCCTAGAGCTTCTAATAAACGACAACCAAACAAAGTCTAGCTAAACAAATCAGCACTAGAAATAAAGGGAGAATTACGTTATGCAAACAAGGCCATGAAAAGAGAAAAGGAGAAACAAAGAGCAGATCTCAGAGTAAGGAAACAGTGAAACGCATGTAGAGACTGGAGCACATCTGGAATTAGGGTAAGTGCAAGTATTTGGCCTGTGAGATGGTCAGTGGGTAAAGGCTCTTGCTACCAAGTCTGTTGACCTGACTTCAAGCCTTCCACCTATAGGATAGGAGCAAAACCAAACTGAGGAAGTTGACTTTTGCCTTCCACACCTGCAGGACACACACACACACACACACACACACACACACACACACACGAATAAACAGATGAAATAAAATATCTTTTAAAATAAATGATGTTGAACAATAACATAAATATTCCAGTTAAAAGGAACAGAGGTAACAAGATCCAAACAGACCTTGTAAGAGATGCTCACCAGACTGTGTTATGCTAATGCCAACGGGAAGGTCAAGCTGTGCTATTGTTCTTTGATGGGCTTTCTTACACACTGCTCTACTTACCCCAGAAAGGGAACCAAAGTACACACTGGTAAACCTGTGAGTTTACATTGGGCTTAGCAATGAGTGAAGGGGTTCTTACAGCAGTGAGGTTGACTTAAAGCAGCTGCAACACCAAAAAAAAAAAAAAAAAAAAAAAAAAAAAAAAAAGATCACCCCATACAGGGATTGGCAATTCAGAAAAACACAGCCCTTGGGCTCTCTGCTGAGATCCTCCCTGCAGCTCAGCTGGCCAGTCTCCACCCCAGCACTGGTTACTCCCCTCTGTAAAGTGGTTAAGGGCCTTTTTGAGAATCTTTTTGAGAGTATTTTTGCTTCTATGGTTCCCAAACCTGGGACGGTTAGTTTACCTCCTGAGTTTCAGCAGCCTTCCGATTTCACCTACAGGGAATATTTCAACTAGAGGAAACTGCTATACAGAACCTACGTAAATGTTACTAATAAGTTTATGAATGGAAAAATAAATGGCTAAATTAATTGTGAAATTTCAGAACTAGGAATATTATCAGGAACATAGAAGGACATTTTGTAAAGGAATGGAGATCCATTCATCACAAGTGCATAGCTACTCCAAATGTTTATATATCCAGTAATTTATAAGTTCAATTTTATAAATAAAAAAGAACCTTAACTTCCCAGAAGAAATACAAAGATGTATAATTACAGTTGTGAGCCTGATGCTTCTCTTTCTGTAATTAATTGAAGGAAAAGATGATAAATCAGTAAGCCTTTTAAGGCAATCAATTTAATTTATAGGTTATACATTCAGAATGTACACATACTGAAGATTTATTTTCTTTGTGTATGTGTGTGCGCACGTGCACACGCGTGTGCATGGGCGTGCGTGTTTGTGCTTATGCGTGTATGTGTGCGTGTGTGTGTGCACATGCGTGTGTGTGTGTGTGTGTGTGTGTGTGTGCTTGAGCATATGTATGTGCACCATGTACATACAAGTGTTGGTGTATGCCAGAAGAGGACATCATGCCCATCATGCCCATGTAACTATAGTTACAGGCGAGTGTGAGCCATCCAGTATGGATGCTGGAAGTCAAACCCATGTCCTAAGAGCAGCAAGTGTTCCCCCTGAACCAGCTCTCTAGCCCCAAGAATGTACATGATCTTAAAGTACACATTGAGTTTCCCAAACTACCAGTCAGCGGTCTCTAGAAATATGGTTCCAATAGGTCAGATACAGACATACACTAAAAGATTTGCTCTAGGAATGGACTCATGCCCTATAGAGGCTGTGAGGTCCTATGGTGTGAAATGTGCTGTATTCAAGCTACAGAGCAAGGAAGCTGAGATGTAGCTCAATCCAAGTCCAATGATCTGGGAATCACAAGAATTGATTTGATTCTCAGTCAAAAACTGAAGGGCTGAGAAACAGTGACACAGTATACCTTTCAAGTATCATGAAAGACAATGAAAGACAGAATCATCACAGCCTTAAAAGACTACAAAGAAGTAACATTGAAATGTAATGTAGATGCAGGAACAGAAAATATACATTAGTGGGAGATACTGACAAATTTCCAGTAAGTTCTGTAGTTAATGTGGCTGCCAAGGTTAGTTTTTTTCTTCTCTTCTCTTTTCTTCTCTTCTCTTCTCTTCTCTTCTCTTCTCTTCTCTCTCTCTCTCTTTCTCTCTCTCTCTCTTTCTTTCTTTCTTTCTTTCTCTCTTCAGTATATTATTTGATTTTATTTAACTAATCATTAAATGCCCCACACTTAAGATCATAATAAAGACATAAACCGCAGATGCACCTGTCTGAAGCCAAATGGATAAATGGATGAAGAACAACCTGGACAGCCTTTCCCTGGGAACTGTTCTTAATAACTCCTTATAAAGTTTCCAATGTCCCATAAGTGGAGTCTGTGTTTCTACACAAAGCAAATCAAGTAAGGGATAGTTTCTTAAGTGTGCTCTCTGCTCTGTAGTTTGTGGGGTTCTAACATGGTGGGAGTGTGTGTGAAAAACACACTAGTCCTTTGTGTCCAGTGTGTGATCTTTTCAAATGTACAATAATTCCAAATCAAGAATTCAAACCAAAGTCAGAGGCCTTGTTTTGACATAAACTGGCAAGCTGCTTTAACACTGGGAAGCTGAAAAACAGACAAAATGCATTTTTTGATCATCAGAATTGGAGTCATTTGCTGAATTCAAGAAACGACAAAGCTCCACAATAAGGACAGGTGGTCTTTCTATGAGAATAAAAATATAGATTAATAGAACAGAACAGATTCTAGAAACATTTATTCCTTGTGTATATTGGCAATTGTGATTTGAACAAATATGTCTAGCCAAATCACTGGAGAAATAAGTCCTTTTAAAGAAAAGGATATTCATTTAAAAATCAAACAGACAGACATTAATTATGTATTCTAAATCATAGACTTAAGAATACATATTAAAACTTTGTATTTTTAAAAGAAGATGAAAGTTTGTACCAGGATAGGAAAGTTATATTAAATAGAGCAAACAAAAAATATAACTTAAAAAGGATAAGTTGGAATTCACCAAAATTAATTTCACCAAAAGATTATATGCCTTTCAAATGTTTAATCTGGAAAAAAGTCACAAAGCCTTCCTATCCAGACTGAATAAAATCTCTTCAGACTCAATTGCATGTGTTGGGTGGTGGGTGCTCATGATGTGTGTGTATGTAGAGGCCAAATGTCAATACTGAGTGTCTTTCCACCTTACATTTTGAGACAGTTTCTCACTGAACCTGGAGCTTGCTGATTGGCTGGGCTGGCTGGCCAGTGAACTCTCATAACCACATCTCTGCCCCCTGGTGTTGGGAGGGTAGATGTGCACCGTAGCATCTACCTTTTAAGTATGTGCTTGGGATCCAAACCCAGCCCTTCATATTTGCATACTGCGTGTTTACTAACTGGGGCACCTCCCATCTCTTATTGCTCAGTTAAATGACTCAATGAACATGAGCAAAAAAATTAAATTTACACAAAACACCACATGAAGAGCAGCAAATACACATTCTACTCGATGTCTTAAACAGTGCTGACTCCGCGGATATAACAAAAGGCACTGTTCTCAATCAGGCATCAGAAGGAAGGGAACTAACATCGTTTCTACAAAGAAAGATGTAAGTGTGTCACCTAACAGAGACAAGAAAATCAATAAACTTTTCCAAAAGCCTGTGAATTCTGTTTTTATCAATTCAAGGTCATATTTTTGCCCAAAGAATATATTTTAACTAGCAAAATAATTCTAGACCATTTAATCATAAAATGGTGATGAAAATAAAAAAATAAATAAAACAACAAAAACAAATTTGAAAGAAGCAACATTAGGAATAAAAAAAAAAAACAGGGTGGAAATGAGCTATAATAGAATATGCACTATATCCATTTATGTGAGTGTCTTGAATCCATGGCCAAAGCTGGCAGGAAGCAGATCAACAGAGATACACACTCACATGGAACACACTCAAATGATGAGCATGTCCCACTGTCTAGAGTGCTCTCCACATCAAAATATCAGAGATACAAGTAAATTAGGAAACAGTCTCTGACAATGTTTACTGACTTGCATACATATATACATGTATTGTGTGTGTACTAATAGATGCTGAATTAGCTTGATTTTGATTTTCAGATGGACACACACATATGCAAATAGTAAATTATGCCCCCCCACACACTAAATACCATCAATATTGAGCTTACGGACTGACTCTGTATGAGTGAAGTGTGCCATGAACAAGATAGCATCATCAGGACTGCAATAAGCTTTTACTGTCATTTCTCTGTCATCTAATTTTCAATCAAAACATTATCTAAACATAGGCCTCTGGAACCAATGTGCTAAAACATATATTGAAGCTAACATGCATGTCGACCTTGATTTTTCTCACTCCATGACATGGCCTGAATCTTAAAACTTCCCCAAATGGAGCGCGATGCACTTCTGCAGATCCCAGGATGCCAATGGCCCCATTTCCATGGTAACTTTAATGCTCGAGAAGTAAAAAACAGAAGGAGTCTTAAGAAAATTGCACAAAGTGAACAAAATAAATTATTAGATTGAACATATGTGGCATAAACAAAATATGGGGTGCCGTTATTAAAAATGAATTGCCTTTTTAAAGTGAAAACAAGCGTAACTCAGGCATGGAACTTCAACTTATGGGAAACGTGGTCATTCCACACTCAGCAGACGATCTCAGAACATCCTGGGATGCAAAACTATAGCTCACAAAGACATCAAAATAGTCAGTCTCCTTTTATTGCCCAGGTACATGCTTTTATGTGATTATAAATTATCAATGAATAAAGGTAACAAAACATAATTGGAAGTCATTAGATTTATACCCGTAAGAACATGTGTCTACCATTTATATTACAGCAGCACATTATATATTTACTATTATTAAATGTATTTTCAATCCACAACATGAATACACTGTCAATCTTATGCCACAAAATAATTTTTAAAATGTTTTCATTGAGATGACACCCAAAAGTCCCACTTAAGCCTGATATTTGCAGGCAAGCCATTGACACTGGAAAAATTCACAATGAATTGATCATATGATGACAGATGCCGAATGTAGAATTAAATCTGCCATAGTCAAGTAAAATATTCTCTTTATTTATGAATGTGTTTGAATTGGCTGAACTCAAGTTAAGCCAAGTTTGCCTTTCAAAGACATTTGTCTCCTTGCTGAAGACTACCTTAGACTTAACTAATCTGTGTTATTACTTCCACCTCATTCAATCATCACTATCTTGGTCTGGCTTTCAATGTCAATGTTTTTATTTCTACCAATTGTGAGTGAATTACATCCTTGCTACCAAATATCTTTGGAAAGAACAATGTAGATTTCCTGGAGACTCACTTGGCCTAGCTCATCATTTTGCTTTAATAGTATTAATGCCCTAAACTGAAAAATAAAATTTGATTTTCAGTGTTCAAGGCCTCTAATCCAATAAAACCATGAATAATAAGATGTGATGTCTTCAGAATTATAAACTAAAATTTGATTTTCAATTGCTTATTTACCCATCCAATGAGTGTACGCAATGATGACTGTACACGAGGCACTGTCCTCGGCACTGAAAACCCAGGCATGGATCTGATATACCACATCTAATGGGGCTGCCTGGTTAGGTAATCCAAGAGAAAAATATGCTAATAATGCCCTTTAATGTAGTAAAACATAGAACGATATGTCTGAATAAAAAAGAAGTCTGGATGTAAGAAATAAAATAAATGCTAGATATTTTTTCTTGTATAGGTCTTTTGTTTACATTTCCCCCCTAGTTTTATAATGATTAAACCCAGGGCTATACGCATGGTAGAAAAGTGTTCTGCCATTGAGATACACCACAATCCTCTTGTATGTCTAGAAAATCAGTTACTGATGACAAATACATCTATGCATGTTTGTCTGCATGCATGCATATGTGTGTGTGTGTGTGTGAGTGTGTGTGTGTGTGTGTGTGTGTGTGTGTGTGTGTGTGTGTTTCCAAGGTCTTGTCAACATATACAGAGAAATGCCTCTGTTATCTCTGTGTGCATTTACAGACACAAATGCTGTGGTTTATGAAAACAAAGTGTGAACTTCACTGAAAATCAGAAGAAGGGATTTTATATTAGTGTTTTTCCTGGTGCCAAAAAAAAAAAAAAAAAAAAAAAAAAAAAAAAAGGAAAATATAGCATCATAGATCTGGTATATTATAAACCAAGAAGGGCAGTGCAGTTCACAGTTATGATCCAAAATCTAGGGGGCACATGATGCCCTTCTTGCCGACAAAATCCTGAGGTAGCACAGAGCAGGAATAAAATGGGAGGCAGGAAGAACATGGCCTTTTCATCAGGTCTCCTTCTGATCTTCAAATATGAGTCACCTCCCAAAGGCCCAACCTCTAAACTCTGTAATCACATTAGATTCCCTCCCTCTCTCCTTAGCTTCCAATGGTGATAAAGTTCTTCTGTGAATTTGGAAGGGGGAGATGATATTCCAATCATATACACTCTTGTTTGCCCTAATGTGTAGGTATGTAATATTGGCAAAATGTTCATCAAAAGTGTGGCTTCTTTATCTACTCTTAAATTTTCCCAGTTACTTTGAGACTTAAACATAGCAACAGATACAAAAGTACTTTGTAAGATTTAAAGCATAATGAATTGTAATCTTTCATAGCATTTCCCATAATAACTCTGAATGTATAAATAAGATGATTAATTTAATTGTGAGGAATTAACTGAATTATCAGAATGAATTGCATAGTTAATTGTGAATTAACAGAATAAAGTTTATTTAATTTTTTTCCAATTCATTATTTATTGTCAGGCTTGAAACATAAATACACAAATCAACAGAGAAGAAAAGCAATTAGCACACACAAAGAATATATTTCTATGCCTCCTTTCATTCTCAAAACAGCATAGGTGGTTATTGCTCCAAATACAACAGCTAATATATGGAATTGCACATGTAAATCATCAAAACTGGTACCTAGTGTACTAAGGAAGGAAACGTGTTCTACCCATCCAGGCAGTGGCATACAGAAATGGCTATCTCACCACATCTTCTTCCCTTTACCATCTATACTTAATGCAAATCGGCAAGGCCAGAAACAAATACAGCCCATACATGGCTTTTCTAAGTGTTGTCCCATGCTCTAGAGTAAAGCTTCGTTGAAGAATTTTAGAACTGAGATATTAGAGATGGAGTTATCAACGGTAGATGAAAGTAGATGGAAACTATAGTGTAGTCAAAAATAGAGGCACTTATACCCAAGTTATATGAAAGCAAAGTCCACTATTAACAGAAATATATATGGTACAGTACAGTGTGGGTGAATGGTGCATGGTATTAGAATAACAACCAGAAAGGAGAGATCACAAATGTGGGGTCTCAGCAGTGGTGATTAGAGATGAGGCGGCAGCAGCTTTGTCTGTAAGTATGATCATGTGAAGTCAGTCAGATGTTGAGCCATGCTGGGATCTCTTGGATTTTTTAATGCAGATCATCTAGGAAGCAGCCTTCAGAAATAGACAAATAGCTTATCAAAAGTTTAGTCAAGGCATTTTAGAAAAATACAATGCTTGAAATTAGAATGTGTGTCTAGAAATATGTGAAGCACGCCACACTGGATGTTTCCTATACTGTTCAGATCCATCCCCTTAGCCATGCCATTGACTCTAGCTACTGTTGCAGTCACTGGTTTCATGCAGTTTTGGTAACATGTAGTCATGAAATAACTAGATAGCATTTAACCTGGTCCCAATACCAATCACTCACTTACTGTCTTGGGAATTCTGTCATCATGGCATCTGGAATCTACATAGGAAGAGAGGGTGGTAGGTATTCACTTGTACATGAGAAGGACCAATACACAATTACCACTTCTCCAAGCCATAGTAACCATATACTTTTGAAGAAATCTATCTTTCAAAATGTAATAGATAGGGACTTTCTATAACACTTTCATGAACATCATGCTTAAACAACTTCACAGAGACCCAGAAGTCTACATGAGTGAGCATTTCACAGACCCCAAAGACCTGGGCAATCGTAGAGAATCTCATTTGAAGAGAAAATATAAACTGTTACAACTCCCACATCACAAAAACAAGGACAAGGCTTCTTTGTATTCTGAAAGCAACATACTCAACATTTTTACAAACTGTATTTATCACATGATTTAAATCAACAGTTTAAAGTGCGTAGGGAGTAGGCTAGAGTCTACAGCCATGTCATACTATGCTTCCAATGGCCTTAACTCTCAAGTCACATTCCCTGGAAGAAGTACAGTCAGTAGAGAAAGGCAAGGTAGATAAAGACACTATGAGGAATATCTGGCAAGCCACAAAAGGAAGGCTACAGTATGGCTCTTGCATTCTGGAGCAAAGCCATGCCTTTTACTACAGAGGACTATTGTATGTTGCAAGATTAATCTTGACTTGTAACTAACCAGATTGACTGTGAAACCAAACCTTTCCATAGTAAACTGGTATAATCAAATCCTTAGAGTCCTAAGCTAAGGAATGTAATGCAAAAACATGCCATTTGATGAAAACCATGTTTTTGAAGTCCAGAAGACACAAGTAAATCACAAAATTTCTAATTGATATCTACTATGGCCCAACCAGTGCTGTACTAAAATCTATGCTTCAGCTCAGAGTCATGATTCATGATGTATTTTTCTAGTACCAATTGTTGGAAGAGTAAAATTCTTTTGGCCTGGCTCACAGTCGATATTTGATATATTTGTCCTAAGCATACATGAAAGGCTTTAAGTAGTTCTCCTAATGGGCAACACTGAGTTATCCATTCAACCACAGGACAATGGAGGCAATGTGTGGTATGGATATAGATTCCTAGACCTAGATGATAAAAGAGGAGAATGAATATAGCACCATTAGACCATATAAAATGGAAGAAAAAAAAAACATTTTACTAGCCTACATGAACAGGCACATGAAAATTGAGTGTCTGGTTACACCCAGTAAAAAAGGAGACCTACTTTAGAAGATGCACTGAGTAACTCAGTTGAAAAATTGCTTCAAGAATGTTAGCTAGGCTTCCTCCTTAGTTGCTTAGTTGGAGAACAATGGTCTTTAATGGAGTAACTATGCTATCATAGGTGCAGGCTATTCATAAAACCATGAGCCAGAGTTTGCTCACATCATGGTTGAACCTTCCATTACCCCTCAAGGAAGTGGTCAGAAGAGATGAAAAGTAATCCCCTGATGTGGCAGTGCATTTGAAAATCAAGCTAACTACATGATACCACATACATTACCCCGAATCTCTTATACTGTGGAGTGAACAACAACATGTCATTATCACATCTCCTTCCTCTCTCATAGCAAGAACACGTGCCCTGCAGGTGTAATGTCCTGAACAATAGTATCTTTCATCAGGAAAATCACTTTGTGACAAAAGATGTTTGTCAATAGGGCCTACTGAGGGCTTCTCTCATTATTTATAAGCAGTTAGTATAATAAAGCAACACAGTAAAGTAGTGTAAGTTCTGATAAATCCTACTCAGGGCAACACCATTGAAGCCTGGAAAATTCTTTAAAGGTTACCTTATTTCTACTAAACTTATAGTAGTGTTTGGTTTTGCATTTCCCAAGCTATAATTTATTAATCTAGAAACCAATGAGTAACAATAGAGATAGCATCTCTCACCATCCAAAAATTCTAGTTCACACCATAGATTTGTCTTCTGCTACATCAAATCCCCTAGTTCCTAGGAGGCACTGTTCTCATGTGAAAATGCTTCAGGGGTTCCACTGTTTGTGAGGTAACAGTTCGTGAGGTAGTAGATTAGGAGTACTTACAAGTATATTACAAACAAACAAAAAAAAGGGTAAAGATGCTTTTCCAGAGTTACTAAACTTAATTATCACGTACATCTCAGTTTGCAGCTGAAAAAAAAAAAATGTGATCTAAAAAGCAAATGCTCTGGTGGAACATTTGGAGTACTACAGTGTCTGGTAGTACACCACAACTCACAGTAACAGAGAATGTGTGGTTGCCATAGCTAAAACCTGAATTATAAGTATCCCGAATTGTCTTGAGGAAGATATGGAACACACTACTGTTCCAGACGCTCAATTGAACAAGGTTCCTCTGAAAGAGAGAAAAATCATGAGTGATTAGCAAAAGTTTATAAAGGTTATGTGTATGAAACCACATCTATACGAATGTCTGTCCCTGCTGTACTAAGGTTCATGTATTCACCTGTGATGACATTGTATTTGACCTTCATGTTGAAGAGATATTTCTGGCACATTAAATTTATGTGGACCACAAGTGTCTCTGAAGTGGTTCTGAGTGACATCTGTGTCAGAATCAACTCTGCAATAGTCACTGCTACAGGAACACATTTACTACCACATTTATACTCAATTAATGATGGCATTTTAACATCATTATAATCATGACAGTATAACAAATTTCTAGAATGTTCTAATTTATTTCTTAACCTTTTCCCCTTCAGATTTAAAAATATTTTTTATTTTAATTGGGACCTAATTAAGGTGCAGTGTAATATTTCTGTATAAGCTGAAAGATACATTTTTCCCTACTTTCAGGAACATAGTGTTCTTAAAAAGATAACCTTAGCAGTGTTAGTCGTGAATGTCTAAATACGTTTCTCTGTATTCCCTTCCCATTACTCTCTAATTTATTCCTATTTTTGTTATGATTTTTCTTCTCTTGGTTTCTTTTCTTTTCTTCAGTGCTGGGGATTGGACACAGGGCACAGCAAGTGATGAGCAAGTTCTCTGCCATTGAGCCACGTTTCTAGTCCCCTAGATGACTCCTTGCCTTTGCTTCTTTCTAGGATTAATTTGCAGATCATTCTTTTTCTCTGGGTTCATGTAAAGGAATAGCTAGAAGAGGAAGAACACTAAAGTAAGACTAAAACTACAGTGGAGATTTCATAATTCTTCATATGAGCCAACAAACCTGGAATGCTCAGACATCACTCTTCCTGGATCTCTAGGCTCCGACAAATGGAAAAAAAAATTGCAGTTAAAAAATTGATAACCAACAAAAATATCATCACTTATAAGAAATAGTATAATTGGCTAGTAATGTAAATAAAAAGTTAACAATTTTCTGACACAATTAAGATAGAAACTTGAAGCCAAGAGAGAAGGAGAGGGCATGTGCTCAAGATTGATGAGCTCCAATTGAATCAACAAACTTTTCATGAGAAAAATAATCATCAGTGGTGAGAAATGTCAAAGAACACACTGGTCACCAAGTCCAGTGTAAAGCAGCAAGACATTTAAGAAAAGCCTGTGAGATGTTGGGCACTGTTTAAACATAAACTTATTGATACTTGATTCATGACACCCCTATGAAAGATGTGTGAGAGAGCTGAACTACAGGGATTAAATAACTTGCTTAAAGTTAGGTCAGGGGAAAAAAAATGACAAGTTTTGTGATTTAAAGGCTAGAAGATTGACATGGAGTCTACTATCACAGCCCCTAACAAACCTCCAAATCTATTTTTAGTTGTGAATTATATGTGTGTGTTACATATGTATAATAATATAAAACATATATGAGATATATACAGTATAAATTATATATATCATAAAATTGACCATTTAAACAAGTTAAGAGTATGATCAGGGAGTACTCTGGGGCACTCCCAGCTGCCCTGAGCCACCTGTTATCCTCTGTGAACCTCCAATTTTTTGTCACCTCTCTGCCTACCTTAATCAGACCTGCTGATTCCTAACATAGGGACTGGAGCATGGCTGTCCTCTGAGAGGCTCCACCTAGCAGCTGACAGCCAAACATTGGATGGAGCTTGGGGACACTTATGGGACACTTATGGAACAGTTAGAGGAAGCACTGAGGACCCCAAAGGAATAGAAACTCCACAGGAAAAACAACAGAGTCAACTAATCTTGACACTTGGGGGCTCTCAGAGACTGAAACACCAACCAAAGAGCATACATGGCTGAATCAACCTAACACACACAAACACACACACACACACACACACACACACACACACACACACACACACAGCAGATGTACAACATGGTCTCAATTTGGGCCTGAACAACCAGAGTATGAGTTATCCCAAAAGTTGTTGCATGTCTGTGGAATATGTTCTCCTAACTTGGCTGTCATGTCTGCCCTCAATAGGTGAAGAATAACCTAGTCCTGCATAGACATGATGTATTAGGGTGAGGAGATACTCAGTGGTGAGCCTCCACTTTCTCAGAAGAGGAGAAGAAGGAGATTAGAGAGAGAGACTGCGGGAGAAGGACTGGGAAAGGGGGAAGTGGGGAGCAACCAGGATACAAACTGAATAAATTTTTTAAAAAAAGAATATGGCATTCAGTATATTCACATTGTTATACACTAACACCATTCTCCAGTCCAAAAAAAATCAGTTTACAAATCTGAAACCTGTACTCACTAAATAGAAACTTCTAATATCCTGTAATCCTAACCCCTGACAGCTATCAGTTTTTTGACTATATGAATCTGAAGATTCTAAGCACTGCATGCAAATGGGATCGTATAAGAGTTATCTTTTTGTGACCTGATTATTTAATTCAGCAAAATGTCCTCAAGATTCATATACACAGTTGACAATAGAATCTGCTTGTTTTTAAGGACTAAACAGTATAGCATAGTATATATGTGTGTGTGTGTGTGTGTGTGTGTGTGTGTATTTCTATGTGTGTTATTGCTTTTGCTAAAAATGGATATGTAAATATCTCTTTGGACCCTTGACTTTAATATTCTAGTTTAGATTCAGGAGAGAACCTGGAGTTGGAGAGATGGCTCAGCAGTTAAAACCATGAACACAGAAGCTCACTCAAGTCTCTGGGGATCCAATACTCTCTTTTGACCTGAGATTGTAGTTTTGATTCTCAGTGCTGGTATTCTTGATGATGCTTACACCTTTTCACATTTATTAAGCAGCTGAGCATCATCCATGAGGAATATCTATTGAGCCGTTGTAAGCTGGTTATCTCTTTAAGTATATAAGGTCTTCATATGGTCTATGTAAATATTTCTTAACATATGTCTCATCATTAAATTGTTTTCTCTTATTGTATGGGCTGCATTTTTGTCTATTGTGTTCATTAACATATAGAAAATTTTAAGCTGTATCTAATTCAATTTACTTGTTTTATTTATTTTGCTAAAAAAAATCATTGTGAAATCTAATGTCATTAAACTTGTGTTTTATCCCTATGACAAAATGTCTGTAGAAGGAACTTAAAAGGGATTATTTAATTTGGCTCATAGTGTAGAATGTTTTAGATGGTTTAGTTAGGATTTCAAGGAAGTCTATGGTGTTGGGGAAGTATAATAAAACTCCTCCCATGGAAGGCAGATATTCATGAAGCAGGGATGGAACTAGAACCAGGCTGTGTTCTAACCTTCAAAGGCCATTCTTCAGTGGTACATTTCTCCTACTTTGGCCTTACCCCATGTAGGTCCTAAAGCCTCCAACACTTTATCATGAAATAGTTACTAAGTGTTCAAGAAGATGAGCCTATGGTAGACAATTCTTATTCAAATCTTAATATTTTTTTCCTCTACCAACAAGGTCATCTTCATCTGAAGACACAAAATAAATTTAGCCCATCCAACACCAAGCATCCTCACAGTCGCAACATCTACAACACTGTTAGGAAGTCTAATATGTTTCTGAGAGTCAAGGCAGACTATTTATTGTAAAATTTAAAACACAGTTTACACACATCAAAAATATAATTAATGACATAGAATTACCATTCTATCCCCAGAAGGAAGAAATAAAGGTATATTAAGGACCAGAGCAAGACCAAAAAAACAGTACAGCAGTATGAAACTGTGGATTTCTTGAGTATATGGTATAAATACCTGGGCTCCAACAGGATATGGCAGCCCTGCTTCCTGTAGAGTGTGTAAACACACTCCTCCTCTTGCTTCAGCTCTTGATCTCTCCTGGACCAGCTCCACTTCACAACCATATTCTCTCTAGGCAGATATTTCACCTCCCTGACATCAACAGCATCCTGAGGCACCCATTATACCTTAGCTTCATCTGCCTAGTTTCACATAGGAGCCTTCTAGAATCTACCCTGAATGCAAGCCCATATGGCTGTCAATCTTGCATTCTGCATGCCTGTAAAATGAGTACATTGATAACACTAAGTTCTGCTAAGTCAGGATGCACTCAAGTCTTTATGGCCCAAGACTTCAGTTGCCATTGAATATGAGGACAAACAGGGCAAAATATTTCCCTAGGCTGTACTCATTAAAAGGGTACCAAAAAAGGAGTATATCTCTTCACAAATCTAAGTTTTTTTAAGTGCATTTACATCTTTACATTCTCTAGTCTTCAGTGAGAAGAGTGTTTCCCTTATGGAGAAACCTTTTCTAATGTCTCTTTAATATTGCCAGCTCCTTTAACAGTCACAGTTACTTGTTAGTCCCTGGCTTATCAGCAAGTTGAAACAAATGGACAAAACATTTCTTATGAACTATAATTTTTGACATGTGAATCTGTTTTTTGCTCAGAATTCTTACTATAACTCTAGCTAAAAACAGTCACCAGTAGCCATATTAAAGCACGGATGTTGTGACTCTTAAATTTTCCTTTACCAAAGAAATTAGTCTTTTGAGTTTAGCTGTAGTAAAATTTTGAGATAAACTTTGAGAATGTAGCCAGGTTCTATGCCAGATTATAATACAGATGACCTCTAGTCCAATTCTTGAGAGAATACTATTCCCAATTGAAAAACTGTAAGCATAGAGTTTATTATTTCTATTGACATTATTAGCATTCTGGTCTTTTCACTCCAACTTCCCAAATAAATAGTCTTTACCACCCTATTCAAAAACCATTTGACTACAAATGTACATGCTGATATCCCATAATTTTATAGCCTCAGATCCAAATTGTTTGGTATTCTTCCAATAAACTTACAAGTCACATGGTTAGGTCTACAGGAGCAAAGACTCCACTTGATGTGCCAATTCTGTCTTAGTTTCCTTCTCACCGTAGTGGCCAAATAGATAAAATACCCAATGAAAGGAAGGAAAAATTAATTTTCCCCATTTGTTTAGAGCTACAGTTCATCATGCTATAGAAGAAACATCAGAGTGGCTCCAAGGTAGATTGTGCAAGTACCAAGGCTGGGCTGTAACACTCTAAGGCCCACCTCTAGTGCCATATTTAACACACAAGACCTCATTTTTTGGTGGTTACAAAGTCTCCCCAAATCACACCCTAGCTGGAGACCAAGAGTTCAAGCATATGAAGCATGGGGTCATTTTATATTCATTTCATAACAAATCTTTTCTCTTAACATTTTTACCCAAGGGTGTTTGTTTTAAATATTATGTCTAGACCTTTAATCCATTTTGTGTTAACTTTTGTCTGTGATATGAAAGTATTTTCCAACTTCATTTTGGGGATGTGGATAGTTCAGTTTTCATGATGTCTCTGTTAAAAGGCTGTGTTCTTCCCAAATAAATAGCCATATCACTTTATTCAAAAATCATTTAACAATATATGGTCAAATTTATTTCTGAAATCTCTATTCACTTCCTCTGCTCTCTATATATATCTGGTTTCATGAAAGCAAAATATTATTTTGATGGCTGTGGCTTCGTAAGTTGTGAAATTATAAAGTATGAAACCAATTTTTCTAAAGGTTTCATAGCCCTTAAAACATTGGCTTAATTCTTTCTTAATATCTAAGACAGTAAGGAAGAACTTTCCCCTTGAAACTTTAAGGAAGTAGATAACGCAATTTAGAAAATACTATTCTTTTACAGAATTTGTGTGTATCTATTGGTGGTTTGGTCAATATTAACTAATTCCTCCTACTATCAGTTGCTATTACTTGATACTTAATGATCAAATACTATTAATTGAAATATACTTGTCTTTTATTGTCATTTTTAAAAATACATTTTACTATTTAACAGGTCTTACAAGCATACTAATATATTAGTAGAGCAGTCTTGTACTGATCAGCATTAGACTTCCCCAAAATATAAAAACCCCAGTTATACTTTTCTTAAAGACATACTTTTTCATATCATAATTCAGTGGTATGTGGCCCAGGTATGAATTGGAACATACTATCTATAGATCCTCCTTTTCTGAGAAAACCACATGGTTTAGCATATATTGGTGGCAAAACATTGAGATGTTTGAAATGACATATGACAGGAAGTAACATTGCTTAGCAATTGCATAATAACAAGGCTATAGACAACACTTTATTTGTCTGAAACTGCTTAAAAGTGAGAATACTGAAGAGAAACTATTGGGGGAGTTGGTTAAAAGATGAAAACCTCACTTGTATCACAGTTATATTCAGTGCCAAGATATGTCAACTTTACTGAAATCTCATGAAGAGACAGGATTAAAAACGACTGTGATTTACTGAGCTAAACATAATGACCTGCAACTTTGAATTACAACTGAAGTTTTGCAACCCCAATAACATATATTCTCTTAAAAAATAAGCCTTTAGATTTATCTACTAGTTTAAATATTTGCACATATATGGCACCTCATATTCTATAAAAGAACAAAGTCCATCACTATTGCAGGAACTCCTGTTTGCCAGTCTATATAAATCCCACAAAGAGGAAACACAGGTAGCATTACAAATTTACATGCAATTTTATAGCTTGCTGTTATATTGATAGTTGGGGCAAATTAAACTGCGCAAAAGAGAATACAGTGAGCAATATTGCACATGAGCTGGCTGCTCAGACTTAGGCTGGGCTTTAGCCCACTGACCATTAGTTTGTCTTTGACTAAGTACACAAGTACCACATCCAAGCATTTCTCATACTGAGTAAGAAGAACATCTTTAAAGTCAATGATGGTGGCCCTCATACAAACCAATACACTATCTAAACTTTCTCCATTATATTCTTCCTACCCTTCCTCCACCAGCTCTGCTCATCAACCCCTGGCATTCTTATCCCTCATTTCTGTGCAAGAACCTGTGTTGAAAATTCCCATGTGAACAGTTAAATTAGTCCTGTGATTATACTCCCCCTGCTATCATTAGCTAATTTCCTTTACTTAAAAACATTTCTGGTGGTAAGAACATCTTCTCCATCTTCTCCTCTGTCTAGACTTCAAACTAAAACATTTTTCCTGATAACAGATCTCTCAATTACCAAATTCAATAGATGTTTTTTTTTTTTTAACTAGTGCTGTCTGTGTAATTTTGTCCGAGGCTATATTCTCCTATTTGAAAGTGGTCCATACTGTAGTTTTCTATGATATGCTCATGGTTCCTAGATCACCCTCTTATGTTAAGTGCTGCTGCTGGGTGGTACCATGTGCTCTTCTACTTTTATCACATATACTTTTGTCATCTGAAGTCCATGATTTCAGTTTCCAGAAATTACTGTAGAGCCAAGTGGTCCAGAATGAATATCTTACTGTACAAGTAACTTGGCTACTTGTACAGTAGCATACTTGGCTAGGTCATAAGATAATCTAGTATCTGATCAAAAAATGTAGGTTAATTGATTTCTGAAAACTAATTAGCATGTTTATTGGTAGTTCAAATAATTATTCCTCACCAGTGCAAGTGGACATCACCTAACTCATACGTAGCCTGAACAATAAGGCAGAAGAAGCTTGAATTATATTTTTTTAGCTGACCTTAAGCTCAGGATATTGGTATATATGGACTCAGATTTACACCTATTCTCAATTTGGCCTGGCTATTTTGCCAGCTCTCTTGTATTTCTAGACCACAGATAGCAACTTGTGAGACATTTTTACTTGCATAAATCTGTAAGTCAATTCTAGAAAACAAATCTCACACTTATATACATGATTATGCCATATGTATACCAATAACTCCTACCTGATTCTACTTGATTCAAAAAGTTAATTTTACTTTTTGAAGAATTCTAACAGACCTCTCAAGAGTCAGAGGTAGATTCATGCTCTTGAGTACTGGAGTAAAAAGTCTAGAAGCTTAGATGTATTCTTTTCCTTCACTCAACATGTACAATCATTAACAATCTCTATGGTTTCTAGAATCATCCCAACAGCATCTTTCTGAATACATCACCTATTCTCTTTCCAGAATTACTACAGTGGACTCATAATTGATCCCAGTGATTACCCATCTTTTAATGACCCCTGAAATTGGTGTCCCATGTTTTCTTTAAACTCCTCTATTCAGAAATCCCAGCTGTGTCTTCCTCCTCTTCAAAAATCTATGGGTGTGTGATTTCAGAATACGTTTCCAGCACACTGGCATAGCTGCAAAGACTTTCAGTCTTCCTCTGTAGACTCCTAGTTATATACCCCAGTTCCTGGTGATACTGAAGCTTTGAATTGTGTGTAAAACACTGTTTATGTTATTTCCTGCCCTACCCATTCATGTGATAGATCCTATGTTCCTTCTACAGTCTTCTACATCTCAACTCTGGTATCTTCCGAAAGGTCCTGTACAGTTTATCATTATGTGTTTCTATTCCTCTGTATTTTATATGCTTTCATAATTGTATTACCTCAGTATATCAGTCTACCTCCATTGAATGGTAAGTTTCTTAATACAGAGAGTACATTCCATTTACCTTTTATCTCAAGCATCTAGAAAAATGAGCCCTATGCTTCGACACTTAGGAAATGTTTGCAGAATGTAACTGATGGACTCATGATTCTCAGCACATGTTTTGGTTATTTTTGTTACAGTAATAGATTTTAAATCATATAATAGAGCTTCCAATTCTCAGTGACTGAATAAAGTAATATATTTACTTCCTTTCTTTTTCAAAAATCAATAAACACAGTGCAAAGGCAAAATGAATTAATAGTTAAGCAGAAAAGAGGAGGTGGAACTCTAAGAAATTCTATATTTTGACAAATTTGGTTTCTTGTGATGAGGAAAGGAGTTGCTGGAGAATAAACAGGAAAGGGAGAGATTTACAGCTTACACAATAGGGAGTTTTCTTTTTCTCAAATCTTCTGCAAGCAAATCTATGTGGTCAAAGTGGAACATTTTATAAAATAGGGTGAAAGACCAGGGGACTGTTTATAGGATTCTTACTAAGCAGCTGTTAACTACTTTCAATAATCCAAAGAATTCAAAATTCAGAATCAAGAGAGTGGAAGGTTTGTATCTGGAAGCAAAGCAGGTTTTCTTTAGACCTGAGGACATGCTATAACAACAAAAAAATGTATCCAACTTAGCTGGCTATCTGATTGTTGTCATGTTTTGCCTACTTACCAGGAAAGCATTTGCCTGCCCTCACAAAATTCAACAACAAAAGACTCTCCAGGATCCTTTAGGGTAAAGGAGATGGAGAACCAGAAGTTTAGAAGCAAGCAGAAGCTTGCTTACAACACAGAGCTGTTCATGCAGCTTCATGCAGCAGTGATGTTTCCTTCTATCTCAGTTTTTAAAGGTGTGACTAAGTAGACCATGCTTGCCTGAAACTTGCAATCTTCCTGCCTCGGTCTTAAAATACTGTGATTACAGACACGAATTACCATGCCTGGCTCTCAACTTATTTCTCTATTTATATTTATATTTATAGACAAGTCACCACTATGTATTTAAAGAAAATACCACTGTGTAATTAAAAAAACACCAAGTTTTTTTTTTTTTTAAAAAAAAAAAATGTAAGAATAGGAAAGGACAAAAACAATTACCAAATTGACAAGAGTACAGAATGAAAGAGAAGTTTGGAAGAATTCCATAGCATAAATGTTTACAGATGTAGTTCATTGACAAAGTGAATACAATCTATAACTAATGCATAGCATAGACTCTGAAAAAGTTCTTAAACCTTCAATTTAATGAAATTAAATAAATCCAAGTGTTAGATGTATGAATAAAAGTCTTAATGAAAGAGTAGAAGAAAATGGAACAACTACCTCAAACTGTATATGACACTCACAAATAAGGTGAGATAAAACACAGAATAAATAATCCAATGAATTAAATAAAATATATATATATAAAGAAATCTCTGCAAAGTAATGCCAGGTAATGTCTCAGAGCTGAAATGAAAAAAGAAGAAGAAATTTAAAGATACTGCCAAGTAATAAACTGGATCAATGAAAATATTGACATATCCAGACATCTTACAAAATTCTGAACTACTAAATTGGAAAGACATTCCATGAAGCTTTTAGAGAGAATTTAGAAGAGATTGCTGGAAGATGCTAGGAGGCAAAAGACTGATTTTTTTTTTATAAAAAAAAAATGGTGTTGAAGCTATAATTTTTATAACAAGCAAAACAACAACTTAACAAAATATACTATAAGAAATAAAAAGATTTATTTTAAAGTTGCTGGGCTTTGAGACGCTTAGACAATATTATACCTTAAAGTTAGTGAACAGAACTTGAAAAAATAGTTGGCAGAGAAACAGCTCAGTGGTGTGTGCTTTCCTGTTGTGCCTCAGCTTTAACATCTAGCATGGAAAACAATCAGATTAGAGAATAGACACAAGGCCCATTAACAAATTTATTATTTCTCATATACATTTTTAATGAGTACAAATTTAAAATGATGGTAAAGATAGAGTCATACACGAGGTGACAACAAACAGTTGTTCAGATACTAACACCAAAGTGAAGAAAAAGTGCAGGAAAAAAAAAAAGATTTTAAAATCTCTCCTCTTTCTCCTGCAGATATTAAATGTTTGAATCTATTGCCATGTACTTAGAGCACAACTATGATTACATTGTACTGTTCCCACATGGTCTCTATAGACTTCTCTCCCCAGTGGAAATGGGAGATATATTCCGTTGCCATACTTATGATATTTACTGATCCTCAAGTTCTTGCATACAGACTCCACAATATAATATAGATAGCCAACAGCTCTTTTGGATACTAGAAAGCATTCCTATTTGTATTTCTGAAATATTGAAGATCTGTAACAATAAATGGTATGGGTGAGAAAAGGGGATGAGAGAAAATTTATGTCACTGGGAGAAAACAGCACATAGAGGCAAGGTGAAGAAATGACTAGAGCCTACGGAGTCCTTTACTGTCAGTGGTGGGCATTTCATTCAGTGTCCAATCTGCACATAGTAGCCAGAAGTCAAGAATGGATCACACCATTCTTGAGACCCTCTATTATGATATCAAAGTATTTTGATGCTGTAAATGAAAAGATAGAGAAAGATAAAATTACTAGATATGGGAAAGAGAGAAAGAAATGGGAACATTTGGAACAAAGAATTGCCCGTTGCTTTGTCTTTAAGTGATAGAAAAGAAAGTGGAGTCATTTTTTAAATAACAAGTTTGGGTTTAAGATGTGAGACAGCATAGCAGGCAAAATCATATCGAGAACAAGAACAGCAGTAAGGAAAGATGAGAAAATCTTCAGTCATAGCTGTGGTCACACAACAGTAGCATGAACAAGGGGGTGTAACTTTCAGAAGCTCTAGTTTGTAAATTCTCATCATAGCCTGAGGAATTTCCTTGGGATTCAGAGGAAAATGAAGTGTACATAACACAGATGGATTACATAGCCCGTGAACCGCCTGTCACATAAAAGTGCCCCTTACACAAATTTATATTGAGGAAATAGGACGGACAGAGAGGAAACAATCAGACAGACTGAGGAGACTGTGGGATCAAAATGCTTATCCAAATGGTCACAAAAATAGACGCTAGCTAATTAAACTTGAAAAGATTTCTGACTTTTAAGACGGTGCTCTTCTAAATGTGTATCTGTGTATGTGTGTGTGTGTGTGTAAAAATATCTACTGAAAAAAAACATAAGTAAAACAAATTTATACATATTTGAGTGTAAAGATAAACACTATACCAAATCAAACTATCATTTGTATATGTGAGGGTTAAACAGAAATTCTATCAGACAAGTTAAAGTCTAGACATACACAACCACAGAGCTTTGAGAGAAAAGGGCCTTTGAGTAATATTCAAACCATAAGGAAAAAGTGATAATCATAAGGAATTTGCAAGCATTAAGAAGCAGTGGTAAATAATACAGATAGTAATTACATTATTATATCTAAATTAGAGTTACTATAGTGCTTTTTAAAGATTAAGACAGGTTTCAAGAAAATATTATTGAAATATATGCCACAGTAAGTTTAAAATATTTTTAAATATGGCAATGAATTTCAAATTACCTAAGTAACATCTATATAGTAAGGGATGGTGACAGTTGGAATTTTTATTTTGTTTGAGATATATAATGCATTTGCTCTTTTTTTTTATTTAACATTATTGTTGTACTTATTCTCTTTACATCCTACTCACTGCTCCCCTCACAGTCACCCCTCCCACAATCCTTCCATCCATCCTCCTCTGAGCAGGTGGGGGCCCCCTGGGTATTTTGAACCTTGGTACCTCAAGTCATTGTGATGCTAGGTGCTTCCTCCCCAGTGAGACCAGACAAGGCAGCCCAGCTAGAAGAACATATCCCATGTACAGGCAACGGCTTTTGGGACAGCCGCTGCTCTAGTTGTTCAGGACCCACATGAAAAACAAGCAGCACATCTGCTGCATATGAGCAGGGAGGCCTAGGGTTCAGTCCATGTACGTTCTTTGGTTGGTGATTCAGACTCTGATGCATTTTGGTATTAATAGTCAACTTGATTAAATAGAAAAAAATGAATTTTAAAGGATTTTAGGTAAATCATAAGAATTAAATCTGAATATTTAGCGCATAAACCATTAAAACACATAAGAAGAACAAAGAATCAACACAGCAAGACAGAGGCTACTAGAAAAAAAGTAAATATAAAATGATATAGTAAAGAAATAAAACTAAAGAAAAGATAGTTTCTCTATTAAGAAATTATTTAACCTTTTAATGAATATCATAGAGGTATATTAAATAATATGAAACAGTTAGCTTGACATAATTTTGCCTAGAAAATTACAAGTAATATAACATATGTAATTTCTCTCAATAAAAAAGAAGTATCTATGCATGTATAGGTATCTAGATTTATTAGTAAGGAAAATATATTAATGTTATTTTGTAGGAATGGGATTTTTGAGAAAATTTTATCACTTTTATATATTGCTAACTTAGTATTTAATAATGAACATATGTTATTTTATATTAAAATTAAATATTTTCATATTATTTTTAAAGCTAATACATTATTAGATCAAAGGTAAAAAAAAAAAAACAAACCTTCAATGTGCTACTTATAAGAAAATAAAATAAGCTAAAATTTTAAAAATGTCATGGGTGAGCCAAACTGTCACTGGCAATTTTAATTTTTTTAAAAAGTCAATGCACTATGAAGTGAGTCCAGTTTCTGCATAAAGAATTCAAAGAGCTGTAAGAAAGTAAGCAATAAGCAACAAGAGGGCAAGAGGGACAAGCAGATGCGAAAATAACCCCTTTTTATTAGAAGACAAGAAAGTAAGAAAGAATGGCAAAGTGACCCATGAAACCCAAACATCATCAGATGGAGGGAGAGGAGCCAGTGCAGCTTAGCAGGACCGCGGGAGAGAGGACGCCCATCAGCATCACGGGCCTGGATCCAGAGCACACCCACACACAGGCAAGGCCTGCGGATCATCTAGGAATAAGAAAGTCTCACTTACAGAGAATTTTAGAATTTCGAGAAGCAAAGAAATCAAGCAGATAACCTTGAAAAGTTGAAGGAGAAAAACATAAATATCACTTAAATGTTTAATCAAAGAAAGAAATCAGAATAACAATAGAAACAATATTTAAATTGCTGAACTGGGCTTCTCAGAAAATGTTAGCCTACTTGATCTTATCAGGAAGTTTCATTAAGATAACTAGAGAAAATTAATTTTATACTTTTCCTGAGAAAAAGAAATACATTTTTCCATACAAATAATAACGTAACCCACAAAACATTGAGCATTATTATAGAATAAGAAACCACAGCTATGACTATGATATATAAATTCTAAATACATTATTAGTAAATTAAATCAAGCAATCTATTAAAGAATATACCATAACTGTGAATATTATTTAAATATATAATTTATTTAAATAAGTATACAATACATATAAAATAACAATTTATTCTCTACAAAAATGCAAGACAATTTTAACATTAGATAGTCCATTAAATATTATGAATTTCATTAATAAGTTGAAAAAGAAAGGCTTAAATTCACAAGTACCCAAAATTTAAAGCAAAATGTAACCTAAAATTCTAAATAAAAAGAATGAAAAAATAGTTCTATAAGTAGAAATAAATTTTAAATTACAAATAAAAATTTCATTGAAGAATTAAAAAAATTAGTGGTGCTGCTTTAATAAAATCAATGAAGAAAAAAAATGAAGATTTACATAACTCTTAAAGTATCTTAGAGGAAATGTTCTCTGCGTTACAAGTGTAGAGAACAAACTTGGGCTTATGCAGCAGACATGCTTGCCTTACTGTATAGGGGAACTTCAGCCTCCACAGAGACTCCTCTGTGGGACAGCACCATCCCCCACTTCCTGCTTTAACCAAACAAGGGTGGGGGAGTGGAAATGGAGACCGACCAGGGGTGGAGTACAAGGATTTGTGAAGGGGTGTCCTCAGCTATTACCTAGTATCTGAATTCACCTGCAGTGACTAACATTCGAGAACATTCCAGTAAGTGGTGCTTTTTCCTTGGTCTCTCTTTGAGGTGAGAAAACTGAGCTCTGCCCACAGAAAACCCCATTGAGAGACTGTTCCATTGAGATACTGACTGCTAGTGCCTGATGCTTTGTAACCTTGAACAAATGACTTAACAGGACTCAAGCTCCACCGTCAGCAGGTGGAGGATCAATTGCCCATAACATTCATGGGCTGCTATAACACACAAATGAACAATTCCAGTGTTTGGTATTTCATAAAATCAACTAAGACAGAAAACATACTCGTCAGGATTCCAGACCTTACCATGCTAATTGTTTATCTGAGTGAAAAACTGACTGACCTAACTATCATGTCCAGGCACTGATGATGTGGTCCAGAGAGTCAATGTAGTTTCTCAGAGGGGAACAGTGCGGGGCAATGGAAGGGAGCCGTGAGTGATGAAGTGGCCACTTAAGTATGAAGGGCTCTTGAACTCAGCTGTCATTAGAAAACTCTGCTTGAAAACGTTTTTTAATATCTTATTTTGTTACTAATTATTATCATTATCATTATTATTATTATTACCTCTTTTTATGGTCCAGCCATTGCCTTCTTCCCGGTACCCCCTCCCACAGTTCCTCATTCCATTCCTCCTCCCCTCTGTCTTCAAGAGGATGCTCCCCTTTCATTCCCTGAAGTTCCTGAAAACTCAAATGGGAAATTCAAGTAAAACGGGACATTCCTCATCAAGGCTTCTTTTGAGGCTGCAATTTCTTTAAAAACCAATCACTATTCATGGCCTGATTCATGTAATAACTTGGTTATTATATTTGTCATTTTAGTGCTAATATTCACAAATCTCAAGCCGATGTGTTTATAGTCAAGAAACAACATGACAAGTCTACACATATGTGTGCTTACAGATTCATCAGATTCAATAGAAAGTGCCTTCTTTGGTGTTAGGATCCTATCCTTTGCTCAGTCAGCTTTTGCCTGCAACTGTCCCCAAACCTTAGCCTGCTCTTTCACTGTTTGCATCTTGAGTAAACCTCCCTAGTAAACAATGCTACACAGGCCTGTATTGTCACAACTTCTAGACACAGATCAATTGAAACTGGGGTAATTGGAGTTTGTAGCAGCGACCCTACTGTAAAAATAAGGAAGTAAAACAAAAGGATGCCTACATAGAAATTGCAAAATACCAAAGGTATAAAATTAATCAAAAGATATACAACTTAATCAAAAGGATAGTAGATTTTTTAAAGTTCTTTGATGACTAGGAGATTAGGGGTAAGGACATCAGAGGCAACCATGGAAGGGGCACAGGGCATCCATCTATTAAAGAAACTGAGCAAGAAGTAGATAGGGCTATAATTCCACCCTGGGAGTTCTGGTGACAAACCACTCAGATTGATTTCATGGTACATGTCACTGCCAGCACCCCTCAGTGGAATAATAACCTTGCATTACAGGGTTGCTTGTCTGTTATTATGCTCAAAAGAACTTAGAAAATACGCCCAGTGTTGTTAAAATGAGAAGTAGAGTCAGCCAGGCATAACTTACAATCAAGATCTTCCCAAGTATGTTCCAGGAAGGCTTTGTTGACTGAAGTGGTGGCCACATGGCCTTCCTATCTTCAATGATGTTTATATTCCATCAGATTTCATTTATTTCTCACTAGGCCATAGTAATTTCTAATTCACTCTCTCTATTAATAGTTTACCTCATAGTGTTGATAACAAGGCCAGAAATAACTGTTAGACTTGAACTCGAGTTTCTTATAGAGCATCCATTAGGCGGTTCAATATAGAAAGAGTGAGCAAAGAGACTTAAGGACAAACCAAGGAAAACAAAACACAATGGACCAAGTTGGCCTGCTGAAAGCCTGCACTGTGCTCTCTACCATCCTGCTTGCTCTGCCGTTGGGACCAAAGCACAAAAACTGATTGCCTACAATATTAGAATTTCTTTCTCATTCAATTTCAGTGAGCTTCTATCTGGAGCTATAAGTGATGGGAACTCTTCAGACATTCTTAAGTAGAATACAGGATCAAACAGATCTGACTATAAAAGGTGTGATAGCATGGTTAATTCTCATCAGAATGAATTTGAACATAGTCTATATTTTGCTACCAATGTCAAACTCTTAGTGTCCTGCTCCTAATAGTTACTGGAAACTTGAATAAGCATTTAAATGAGTCCTTCGAGTACCTACCTACGGATAGATGGATAGACAGACATTCCAAGCTTACAAGCAAAGTAACCACTGAAAGTAGGACACTCATGGCTCGTTTTATAACCCTGGTCATGAATCCAAGACTATCCCCATATCTTCAATTTTGGTTGTCATTCCCTTATTCAAGACACTTATTTTACGAATGCCTTGAAACCTTTAGGTTTACAGAAGGTCACCTGAGAGAAACTGTAGAATGACTAACATTCTTCACCACATTTTTGCTCAAGTAAGGGGCGTTGCAGGGGTTGAATTTAGAAATAAGTTGGGTGTGGTGAGAAGGCTCAGTATTTCTGATGAGGACAGTTTCTCACCTACGAAAACGATGTTGGATTTTATTTTTCTCAACTAAGGCTATACATGTGGGTACCTGAGAAATGATGCAAGTGAATTCACATAGAACAAATTGCCCAACATCTCTCAAACAAAAGCAAACTGGAAAATATTGCCCTTTCTATCTAGCCTCTGAATCCAATACTAGATTATTTTCCTTTTCATATACGTTTTAAGATAGTTCAACTTTATGAAATAATGGATGTCAATGAATCAATGGCTGAGTAAAGAAATTGGATTTGGTAAAAAAAAAAATGAGGCAAATAATTTAGTATTGTTGACAAAACAGAAAATGAAGCAATTAAGAAAAATGTAAACAGTTCCTTTTATGAACATTTTATGAACCCTTCTAGAATAATTGTAAAATGTCATACATACTGTCATCATTTGATGAGTTTCCTCTTTCATTCCAATGAGCATAGAGCTTCCTTCCTTTTGTCCTAACTATATCATCTACATTACCTAATCCCATATGGAGAACAAGATTCCTGTCTAGCTGTCCTTGGGAAACTTAAATGGCCCATTTGTGTCTCGTTTGCTTTTTTTTTTTTTTTTTTTTAAATCTAGAAAGCTTAAGTAATACTTAACAAAGTAGAGATGTGTAGAGAATTTTGGCTAACATCTACATGAGTTAGTGAACCAGAAATTAGATCTAAATGGCACACTGATGTCGTATGTTCAGTCAGTAACCTAACTTCAATAGAAACTTTACATCTATATAGAAGCACTACCAAACCTATATCTTAAACTATCAGAATCTATTCTGGACATCTGCGGCAGCCAAGAGATGCCTGCTCAGTCTCCTGGAACCCTCATCATCAGAACACCCTTTGCCATTGCCTTAACAAGATCTAACACTCTATCACTGTCTGGTTCTCCCTAGAGAATCAGGAGTCTATGGTTTTGTAACAGTTCTCCTAAATGTAGTATCTGAAAACAAAGAACAAGCATTGTTCTGATGTATGCACACACCTGACAGATAGTTCTCCTGATCTGGGTCTGGCTTTGCTTATCTTTGATAGACTCCCATGGGCCTGCAGTCAGTTGATAATTCAGGAACTCCTTCTGACCAAAGATGGCTTCACTCACCTTGTCAAGTGGTTTATTGACTGTTGCTTTTAGTAATGGTGTGAATGGGTCATTATCAGCAAGCTGTTGTTACCAGCTGACTGACTCTCAGAGCAGGGCCAGGAGGGTTCAAGAAAGGGAGGGTAAGCATCTAGACCAGGTTATAGAGAAAGCCCTAATCCAAACATCAGAAAATCTTGCAACAGTAGAAGATACAAATGTACATTGTTGAGAGAACAAACACAGAAATGTAAAAGAAGTTGGCATTTGCCTTCAATTCACTGTACTGCACTGGGAATAAGTTTTAAACCCTTACTACATTATCAGGTTTTCCCTGACAAGACAGCTTGGGCTGTCTTGTGCCTTCCTCTGTATTCTTCCCTCAGTTTCTATAACCAGACATACCTGCCTTCCCAACACTTGCTGTACATGCTGACTTTAATCTCACCCTGGAGTCCTTTTCCTTACTCATTGCCCACTGGAATCACCAGCCAAGACTGCCGTTCATCTCGCTCCCCCTCCCCTGCCCCTTCTCCTCTCCCTCTTCCTTTTATTCTGTGGGGCTGGAAACCAGACTCATGTCTCTACATGTGCTAGAGAAGAACTCTACCACTGAGTTATGCCCATGACTCTATGTTTTCTTACCTTTTCCCCTTTTTGCACACTAATGCGCAAGCATCCTGTCTTCCAGGAGCTCTTTCCTGACCACACTTAAGCATTCATCTTCAGTTGGTTCTCATCTTAGTCTTACTTTTCTGTATCTGAAATATTAGATTTTCTTAGCTGCTTATTTCAGCTAAAGGATAGGAAATCTGTCTTGTTTACACACATCTCCTCCATTACCTAGAACAATAGCTACAGTTATATATTTATATATAAATATTATATATTTATAGAATGTGTTGTATAAGTATCTGAGTGTTAGTTATGTGTCTAATATCACTAATATCATCTCTGTTACTACCTACCTGATGAGGTTGAAATGGCTGTCACTTGCCCTGGTCAAGAACCAAGACTAGAGTGGACAACCCATACTCTCAGCTTCCATCCATCTCCAAGTACCGCATAAAGAAGTATGTTGTGCACTCGTGTGTTTCTTCTTCCTTTTCAGTTTTTACTCTCTCTCTTTCTCTTTCTCTCTCTTTCTCTCTCTCCAACACAATATCTGTTCAAACAATAAAGATTTATCTAAAATCATCCCTCTAGGACACTTCTTAGAGTCAGGAGATGTACACTGTTGGTACCAGTCATTAGAAGATGCCCAGGAAATCAGGTATTTCCCAAATGCTATGAGAATAGTTGTGTCCGGAGGATTCCCAGGAACATCTGTCTAGATGCACTACCTTGTCTTCTGAGTCCATTCCTAAATGAGTCATTTCAACCATAGCCCTTCACTTTTCCTGAGGAATTTCCAGTGGAGAATCTAATAAGTGCTGAAGTCTTAGAGTTGTCCCTGTGGCTCTTCATAATTCTGTATTTGATTCAATAAGTCTGTGTTGTCTCTTTGGGTCCATACAGTATGGTTTCTGCTTTTGGTCCAGATCAGAAATCCATCTATGTCAGAGTCTATTCAAATGTAGTCCATATCGAAAACCATCAATTCTAAAATCAAATGAAGGGCTAATTACAAAAATTAAATTGAAGGGTATTATTACCTTTCAAAATAAATCCATAAATATTTGTTAAGGAGAAAAAAAGAATAGAGGTAAATCAGATTTATTCTGAGCTGGTACAGGCTGCTGGAGGGCTGCTAGGTTGACCTATTGCATTAATTTTTGAGCAAGGAGAAGGCTTTCTATGTAGACATGTTCCAGAGGAATTTAATGATGTTTGAAAACAGAAGAATTATTTGAATGCTGTTTGGTTTTCAAGGAAAGTTACCTTTTGAGGAAAAATTAAAAACAAGCCAGTACACCTACTTAGGTTCACAGCAACAACAACAACAAAAATACAGGGTATTGTAAATTCCCGAAAATCAGATCCGTGTTCTGGATCACACGCTATTAAACAAACATCCCCCAATATTGCAGCCTGGCAGTTTTAATTTCATCTCAAAAATGCATCTTGTTTCTTTCAACCCTTGACTGTTTTGACATTTTCTTCGATTAAATTATAAACAAGCATGAAGCCTGATGGTGAGGCTGGAGCCACTAATTTCCCTAATTGTTTGCAGTTGTCTGGCCTGCAGAAGGCCGGCCCTGTTAAGAAGTCAATGATTACAGGTCTAAAGACTTCCTCTGTGTGTTTACTCAGCAGATAGGGTTCAAACATTCAGATTATTTAAATTATAGATTTAAATTTCACTGGAAGACATGGGCCCTGAAAAACATCTCTGGCAGCTTTCACAGAAGATGGAGCCCTCCGGGTACAATTGCGTCCTATAAACATTTCATGTCGTGAAGACTGGCTCAAGGCACCCTGTCCCTCCACAGATGCCCCAGTTTCTCAGTGCTCAGCAGAAAAGATCAGTTAATTATCAGCTGACTGGTTAGCCATCTATTTATTTTATTAGTAATTATTGCAACAGAGCAGTAGAAGAACTTAGTGTGGGCTGTCCAAAGTCTACGGTGAACTCTTCTTTGCTTTCCTTTAAAGCTTCAGCGGTCTACATTCCTTGCCTTTCTAAGTTCATAATTAACTGATAATTAACTGCTTTGTAACAGCACCTTGACTTCTTGGTGGCAATAAAAACTGGCAATAAATAAGAAGGAAGCAGGAATGTCCCCTTGGCTTATCGCAGCCACATCTTATCTTTATTATCAAGGGATACGCCTCTCAGGCACAACCCAACTGGGTGCTCCTCTGTTTATTGTCCCACCTGTAGAAACAGATTATTGCTGCTCAATAATATCATTTGCCTCTGAAGTATATACCTCATAACCCTTCATTTCTGGTCCCAACCCAATGTGAGAAAAAAACAAAACGACTGTAGAAAATTGTTGGCCTCAAATGTAAACTGTAGAAGAAAGAAGCCTTCTATATGAACCATGTTAAACATATATAAATACATACATTTCGCTGCTCTTCCAGATACAATGAAACCTTTAACTAGATAGACATATTCCTCTTCATGTGTCGTCCATAATCAATATCTGGTGTTCTATCAACTCTTTATCCATTTAGCCTCCAATTTAAGAGTCTAAAGAGACCTCCGGCATTTAGAAATGTCAATGTTATATGGCAAACCCACTTCTTTACTATGGGTTAATACTAAAGATAGAGTAATGATAAATGCTAGCATATTCAGAATTTAAATAATCAGAAATCCCACATAAATCAAGGTTTTATTTTACAGTGTGAGTGCTTCACAACATTTATCTATATTGTCTAGTTCTTTAGAAACTAGAAGGCAACTTTGTTTATTAGAGGACTTACAATGTGGCCCTGTGTTTAAGAGATGTGGGTAGATATTAAAAGCCTACTCAATACCTAAATAGACATTTCCCACTTGTCTCATATAGGAAGAGTAGAATTAATAACGTTGGCAAAGAAAGTTGCTCCCATCTGTTAAAAGGTATAAACGTGGAAGACTTAGAACGTTAGCTATCCACTGACTGCCTGTATGGAGTTTGTTTCTAATAAGTCCACATAGTGTGGATAAATGCAGAAAGGAAAGTACTAAGTTCTAAGTGCCCAGACTGAGTCTGAAGCAGAATGCCTGAAGGAGAAAGATGTCATCACACAGATAACCTGTTCACACACTATCTCTACCAGCTAGAAAAGGGAGGATCATTCCCAAAGAGGAATGGGGGAAATCATTCTTCTAGAGGTTCCAGAGAGCAAATATCCAGACCAACTTTCCTAAATTCTCTATGCAGCTTCTTGTAAACACTGTATAGCTCTCACTCAGGAGCCATGACTCCAGCTTAAAGGTGAAACACCGCTGAAATAAGATTATTGAACCTTAACTTAAAACCTGATATAATTGCTTCTGAACCTGTCGGGGTGCTCACAGGAGCACAGTTCACAGGTACTTCATACTCCCCTGCTGGGAAGTGTAGGCCTCGAGTGATGTATTAATGGAAATGTTTAAAGTACTAAAATATGATCAGCTTCCCTCCTTGATTTTACAGCCTCCACTAATGGAGAGAAAGAGGAAGCATGCCACACCATTCAATGCACATCTAAGCACCCAGGAACACAAAGAATGGCCTGGAAACTCCTAAAAAGCATACAATAATCGGCTGCCATTTGGCTGGATTTCCTGCCACGTACTGTACAAGTTGGGGAACCCGATCTGCAGTATCATTCATGGTGTATTATTCACTGTTTATTTTCCCATTGACAGCAAACGATTTACACTCGGAGTTACTATCCTTTTATTATCATCCCTGGGGTATTTGTATTGCCTGTGCTAAGGATTTATATAATCCCTTAAAATAATTTTAATACCATTTCAGCTTCAGAGAACTAGAAACTTGAAGGTAGTAAAGACATATTTACATCTACAACTTCAGATTAAATGAAAGTATGAATTCTAGGTACCTTCAGGAAGACAATGATGCCAGGCCAGGGTTTGTCTCCCGGGGATATTTCAGATATTACAAGTTTGGCTTTAGAACATAAATATTAGTACAGACTTTTACAAAAATGCTGCCTTTTTGCAATATACCAATCTTCCTTGTACAGTTGTTTATTTTCTTGTGAAGGTAAATACAAACTAAAAATTCTTACACAGTGAATCACTAATAGTACTGATTTTTACTTTAACCACAGATAGTCATTTAATCAGGAAAATACTCTCAACCACAAAGACATATAAACAATTGCTAGCAATACTTGAAAGATGGTATCCACCTTAATTGATTCATACTAAATGCATTGCTCCACTGGCAATATTTGTGGACAAAATTAAAATTAAATATATATTGTTTGCATATTTTTAAACAATTCTTTCTTTTATAATTATGTATATATGCTTGTGTGGGGGAGGGGCTGGGGGTGGGTGGGTGTACACTATGGGTATGCAGGTACCTGAGGAGGCCAGAAGAAGGTGTCAGATGTACTGAAACTGTGGCTACAGTTGGTTGGAAGCTGCCTACTGTGGGTTCTGAACATTGAACCCAGGTCCTCTCTGCAAGCTCAGTAAGAGCTCTGACCCTCAGACATCTCTCCAGCCACTGCCTGCATTGTTTAAACAATGTATGTGCTCAAATAACCCAGTAGCTGCCTTATTTAATGATTACATTTACTTTGTATAGTTAGATATCTAGAAGATAATTTGTTCAAAGGAATCAATAGAATAAAGCAGTAAGAGTCTGTCCAAGAGTGATGTGTCTTTTGTGTATCAGTAGCCAATTCAGGGCTGGAGAGAGGGCTCAGTGGTAAGGAGCAGTGACTGTTTATCCAGAGGACCTAGAATTGATTCACAGTACCCAGTTGGTGGCTCATGATGGTTTGTAATTCCAGTTACAGGGGCATTCAACTTTCCTCTTAACTCTAGGGTCACATGGTGCAAACACATTCAGGCAATCACCTATACACATAAAATATAATGAAATATAATTATGGTGGTGGTGATGATGATAAATTAAATAGTCAGTCAGGTTCAGTGGGTAGTACTTATTGCATAAGCATCCAGATACCCATCAGTTACATAAAAACTGGGTTCTATAATCCTGAGCTTCAGGGCTAGAGATGGAAGGATGTCTGGAGACTTCTAGCAAGACAACCTAATGCAAGCAGTGAACTCTATAGTCAAGTCGGAAGTGATAGAGTAGACATCAAATGTTGATATCTGGCCTCCACATATACAAGCACAGACATATACACCATTGCAAACACAAATGCACCACACACACACACACACACCTCACAATTTAAAATAAAAAGTCTACAAATAAGCAGCTAATTCACATGCATTTTGATCATATTACCCAGTTTGCGTGTGTCCATAAGAGGCTTCAAAACATACCACTAGAAAGTGATGGTCAATCAAATAGATTTTTATACACAGAAAGAAAACTATCTAAACATTTTCATTAATAAGTGAATAATTCAAATGAACCACTTTTAAAAAGCTTCCTTCACTTGATGTCTTAAAGTTATTATTAATTATTTAGTGTATAATATATTATTTAGTAAACAATAATATAGGAATATTTTTGAAATACCAATAATTGACTACTCAAGTCCCAAATCAATATTTCTTGGGAGCTCATAACTACATATGTACATAAATTTAAGCCTCATTCTGAATTTTCAAATATTAAGTAAGGTTTCATGCTAAACTATGTGAGGAAGGAACTACTATTATTCCCACTTTCTAGATGAGAACAACTGAGACTGAGAGATGTGGTCATTTCTCCAGGTTGCATATTCAGTTTTCAGTGAGAGAGCCACGATTTTGACACCAATGGATAGTGTCCAAAAGAATGTTACTATCCACCCTGACTTAGGGCAGCTTTCTTTTTTAGTTAAAAGAGTAGATAACGTTTTGGTCCTCAAATAAAAAATACTTGAAAAGATCCTCTGATTTGCTATTGTACAACTATTCTAGCTTCGGCCTCTGGTCCTCCCACAACTTCTGTGTGCCTTTCCTCCTTCCTCTCCTTCTCTGTCACACTAACCTGATGTTTTCTGAGTGAGTAGCAGGCAGGAGGAACATCCCCACACCAGTATCCCACCATCTCTCCCCATCACAGTAGCCTCAGCGGGGATTGCAATCCTTCCTAACAAATACTGTGGTTTTGAGGGGGTTTAGGAGATGAGAAGACCAGGATGATAAGTTAGCTCTCTTCCACTCACCCACTGGATTGTCTTAAGCAATTTATTTAACTCCTCTGTGCTTTAAGTCCCTTCTCTAAATGATGAGAATGGCAATTCCAACCTTACAAAGTTATTATATGCAGTCTCTCCCAGGACAAGAATACAACTTGAGGCCCATATACCATATGTCTAAATATTTAAAAGGTATAAATCAAGCCAACAAACTTAAGTAAAATATGTTGTATCTCACCTGACAAATATCCATTTATAATGATGAAATAAGAAGCATTGTGTGTAAAAAGCTATGCTTTTCATATGACCAAAAGTTGGCAAAGAGCGGTCTTTGTTTATTGGCCAGAGGATTGGGGATGAATAATAAAATAAAAAGACTAGAATGTAAATGATTATGCATGATCCATAAGAAAATCAGTTACTTTTTTAAAACACAAGAATTTCCATCATTTCCTTTTTTAGTACTAAAGACTGGACCCGAGGCCTAATATATTCTAGGCCAGTGTTACACACCGAGCTATATCCTTTATAACTTACTTTTTTATTGATCATAATGACGTAGAACAATGGTTCTCAATCTTCCTAATGCTGCAACTCTTTAATATAGTCCCTCACACTGTAATTTTGCTACTGTTATGAATTGTGATGTAAAAGTCTGATGTACAAAATATCTGACACACAACCTCCACAGATTAAGAGCCACGATGAAGAGCGTCCTTAGGTTAAGGTAAACACAACATTCTAATATGTCTTATCATTGCGAAGCATCAAACTTATACATAAAAATTATATAATAGAAATGAATTTTAACCCATTTATTATTTCATTATGGTAAAATATTCAAAACCTATTTTTCTAGCTTTTTAAAAACTAGAATCCACCAAAGTTTTCTGTCCCATCTCCCAACTAGTACTCTCAGTATCTGGAAAGTATTACTCTATTCTCAGCTTCCTTAACATTAACATTTTGTTTGTTTGTTTGGTTGGTTGGTTGGTTTTGTTTTCTGAGACAGGGTTTTTCTGTGTAGTCCTGGCTGTCCTGGAACTCACTCTGTAGACCAGGCTGGCCTCAAACTCAGAAATCCTCCTGCCTCTGCCTCCCAAGTGCTGGGATTAAAGGCTTGCTCCACCACTTCCCGGCAACATTAGCATTTTTAAATCTGCCATATGAGTGACATCACACAGCATTTGTCCCTAAGTTGTTTCACTCTGTGTAATGAGCTCTAATGTAGCGATCACTTACATTGCCAAAGATGACTGCATTTTGCCTTTATAAAGACTGAATAATATTCAATTCTGTGTATGTCTCAGATTCAAGACTTACTCTTTTGTCAACTATTCTATTTCTTAGCAACTGTGGAAGTGCTGTAAAATCATCAACACAGATGTTCCCTGGACCTACTAATTTAATTTCCTCTGAATATATATACAGAAGTGGTATTTGTGGGCTATATGATGGTTCTATTTTTAACTCTTGCAAAACCTCCATAGTAGCTGCATCACCACCAGAACTAAGTATGGCATCTCCATTCTCTGCATCCTCCCCAGAACTCATCTTCTGTCTTTTTCTAACCAGAATGGGCTGAGATCTCATTGTGGTTTTGATTGACTTTGACCTGATGATTATATAAATGTAACTTTTATTCAAAAGATGTAATTGTTGTCTTACTGCTAATAAGCTAATTCTTTCTAGTCCATTCTAAACTCTGGCTGGCTGGTTCAACTCAGCTGTTCTCACTCAACTTCCTTTCCAAGGTAACTGATTCAAATTGGCATCAAACTTCCTCTGGCAATCTGTTCTAATCTTCTGGCTACTCTTCATTTTCTGGCTTGTTCTGTCTTCACCTGCGACCTGTCTCTGTAAAACTGTCCTGATAAGACTGCCTCCCCTCTCTATTTCTCTCCACTGCTCTCTTAAGTCTTCTCTTTCCTCTCCTGTTCTCATGAGAGTTGGGCATATACTATCAACAATTCATTCTGTCAAATCTTTCTCTGATTCGTCACTCTGTCTGCCCCTCAATTAGATGTCATGTCCGAACATGGCTGTCTTCTTCTACAAACTAATCTTACCTTCATTGTTTGGGATTACAGGAGTATCCTAAGGGTGTGTCTGTATTCCAGCTAGAGGGATTAAAGGTGAGTCATTCAGCTGGATCACGCAGACCTAAAAATTCTTTGGAAGTGATTCCTTGCCAGAACAGTCATGTTGCTGGATTAAAATTCCTCTATGTCTTTATTTGGGAAATGTTGAATTAGGTCTATGTTCATTTCTCAGTTGGATTATTTGTAGGACTTTTGTAAAGTTCTTTCTATACTTTGGTGTTTAGTCCTCGTCAGATGTGGCAAACACTTTTCTCCATTCTGTTGGTTGTCTGTCACTTAGTCAATGTTTTACTGCACAGAAGCACTTTTGTTCAATAGCCTCTCACCTATAAAGGTTTACTATATTCCTGTGCTCTTGAGATCTGATCCAGAAATTCCTCCATCACTTCAGTGTCATAGATATTCCTGCTAAGTGGGCCTCTATGCATTCAAGTTTTCCATCTATTCTGAGGTTGACTTTGTACATGGTAAAAAGGGAAGGTCTAGTTTAACTTTTTATGTGTATTTGTAATTTTTCCCACTATTAGTGATTGAAGAGACTGGCCTTTCTCAAGTACATTTGTTTACCACCTTTATTAAAAGTCACTTCGCTACAGATGAATGGGTTTAGTTTTAGGCTCCTTTGCGGGTTTCATTTCTCCCATTGCAGAAATGAACATTTTGCTTGTTTTGTCACAGCATCTCAGTGTTTGCTAATTAAACGGCCATCTCTAAGTTCCCATCCCATCATGCAGTGTTCTCTTTACTGTATACCAGTGAGATGACTCAAGTGTTCTGAGACAGGAACTCTCAGAACCTTTACTTCCATGCTTGGCCATCATTCACCATAGAAGCCCACTACTGCCATGTTCTACACAGGGTAATCAGTGAGATCACAGGACTTTTTTCAGAAGGAAACTGGACTTCAGTTATTCATTCTTAAGACTTCATGAAAAATTGTGGAGTTTGAGTCAGGAGTAAAAGGAGACCGGGATCCAATCCCTACCATGTGCTTTCAATAGAGACAGGGAAGAGTCAATGAAATTCCAATAAAGAAAAATCTGTAGAGGAAAAACATGAAACAATATGTGAGATCCTTGTTCTATCTATCATCTTAAACTTTACAAGGGTAAAAGCATAAAATTCCTGTTGCGGCCCTAGGGTTCTGGCCCCACGCTTGAGGGCCAGAAATCTTGAGAACTGCACTACCCCACTTCTGGGGGCCAAAATGTCTCGGATAGTCCAGTCAATAGTGGAAAGCCTTGGGGGCTAAACTGTTAAAGCCTGCACTGCCCTAAGCTGCTCAGGTCCGCGGGTCGGGGTTCAGCAAGAGAGAGAGTGAGGATGGACATGAGGAATGGAGACCAGACAGAGTGTGATTCAATCCCATTTATTCTTCAGTCTCTCTTCTTCTCTCCAAGTCCCAAGTCTTGAGTTCCTAGTCCCTAGTTCCTAGTTCCTAGTGCCTCCAAGTTCCAAGTTCTTTCTCCAAGTGCTAAGTGCCTAATACCTAATAATCCTTCTTCTGAGTTCTCTAGTCCAAGTGTCTTCTTCCCCAATGCCTAATTCCTACTCCAAGTTGTACTGTAAGTTGTACTCTCTAACCTAATTCCTAGTTCCAAGTTCTACTCCAAGTTATACTGCAAGTTGTACTGTCTAACCTAATTCCTAGTTCCAAGTTGTACTTCCAAGTGCCTAATAATCTGTTGCTTTCTTCTGTCTGCCTCTTGCCTTTTATATGTCTCACTTTTAAGCCACGCCTTTAAGTCACGCCTTTAAGTCATACCCTTAGGCCTTGTCTCTAAATCTGATCTCTAAGTCACGCCCTTAAGTTTGGGCTCTAAATCACAGCTTTAAGTCTCACACACCCAAGGGAAGATCCTGGGTATCTAAAGCAAGATGTTATCAGAGTGTGCTCAGCTGTTGTAGGCTGATGTAATCAAGTCTCTTATCAGGGTATATGGCTCAAGATGGCTGCAAGGATGATAGCCACCTTCTGTCAGCTCCCCACAAATTCCCTCATCAAGCTATATAATCCTAACTGAATATTGAATATTCTATATTAGGACTTGTGTCTTAAATACCAAACACTTTTATCCACTAATCATATAATTTTCAAGTTGTTTTAAATAACTTTAATTTAAAATATGTATATACTTAAAATTTTATATTATATATATATATATAATTTGATATATATATCAAGATCATAAATCATTTTAATTAAAAATAGGATCTCTTGGCCTATATTTTCCATTATGTTTTACATTTTTCTCTAACCTTAGACACAGAGAAAATGTCATATGATACATAAAAAAAAAAATCCTTTGGTTAAGGTGAACACTAGTTAAATATCGCACAGAAGTGTCTCAATCTTTTAGCAGATATACTTGAAGATTTCACTCCAATCCAAGTGAAAAAGTAATAAACTTTGACTATACCAAAAAATAAAGTGACTTTAAATCCATTAGTCACATTAAAGCAACCAAGACAGATATTAGTACAAACTAGACAGAAACACAAGAGAAGAAACAAAAGGGGACGCAAATTTCTAGCGCACAGCAAGATCAAATGCCAGTTAAACTCCATCCCTGTGCAGGCAAGTGTCTGTGTTAGGGTCAGTGCTCAAGTCCCACTGCCTTGTCTATACAAATGCTATCAATGTAGAAGATTCTTGCTATCCCTTTGGAAAACACAGAGAGGATACACAGAAGTACATGTTTTTTATGTGTTAGGCATTGACCAATTAAAACATACTCTAGAGACATCTAAGACTGGAAAGAAACATAAGCAGGCATGCATTCTGACATAGATTTGATTTTTAAGGCACCTTCATGGAGTGTGTTCACTGTCTCTAACACCCCTTTCTTATAATAAATGCCTCAGCGAGGGATCCTGTTTTAGGAATTCCAACTTCACTCTGGAATGAGTGGTGACTCCTTATCTGGCTAATGCAAGCACCATGTGACAAAGAGCCACCAGCACTCTTGCTTTGTGCACTGTGTAGACCTGGTTTTCAGGAAGCAGAGCGTAATGGCTTTGATAGCTCTCCTCTCATTCTATGGTGGCAGGTAGGAAATCAAATACATTAAAATGGTTTATAATCTTTATTTCTTGAAGATATTATACTTACTATTATAATTTGTGCTATGATTTCTGGATAGTGTTCCTTGCATTTTAAATTTTAAGCAAAATAAAGAAGAAAATGTATTTTATAGCCTCTCGATTTCATCAGCAAAGACAACATGCCTTTCCCTTCATTTCCATTCATTCCTGAAAGTCTTCAGAGTACATTTTGTGCTCTGCTTGATTCAACACAGATTTAGACTTTCTACATTTCACTTAGCAAAATGTTTAAGTGGTACAGTTTTGCAAAATTCTGCCAAATTCATAAAATAATGGTAAATTAAGCATAATGTTGCAATGCAACCAAATTCTACTTTACAAAGAAGAAGAAGAACACTGACCCAAGAGTATTTAAAAATAGTTGCTGTTGTTTTATTTTCTTGTCTGGTTTAAATGCTGTTAATATACCTGCAATTTGCTGCCTTCTAAATGTAATGGTAGAATAATTATATGTGGCATTTTAGTCTTTATTATAAGTAACTAAAAGCACAGAAAACAAGTTTCCATTTATCCTCTGTCCTGGAAAGATAGCCAATCTTTTGTTTCCTAAATGCTGGTCCCAGGGGGAATTGGCATGTAAAGCAAAAGCTCACAAACAAGAGACTTGAAATGTTTGAGAAGGTGTGAAAGGGAAACAAGATTTGAAGAAGCAAGCAAAAGTCTGAAGCCAGAGAATAGGACCATAATACACAGACATTCAGACATTTAGACATTCAGACATTCAGGCAGACAGACAGACAGGTTATAGATAGATGATAGATAGATAGATAGATAGATAGATAGATAGATAGATATGTATGAACATACATACATATATGTAGATATAGATGTATGATATAGATATGGATGGATAGACACACAGATGTATGGGAACACACACAAACATATACACACAGACAGAATGTGGGGGATAAAATCTGAGATGAATCTGGATGTTTTCAAGATGGAGCATAGCACACTTCAAGTGACAATTCATCAGAATCATCTACCTTCCTCTACACAAACCACAACACTACAGTTCATAACAGAGTACCACTTCTGGACTCTCATCACTGAGGGGTGCCCTGGGAGCTGAGGCCATAGCTGCTGTTCAGCATCACAAAAGAGGACCAGACCGAATACCCCTTCCCCAGGAAAGGAAGCCAAATTTCAAAGTGAGATTTCTGCTCAATGTGTACTATTTTGCACCATAGTAAAACCAAACCATCCAAGTGAAATCAGTCATTGTAGGCTGGCATCACCCTAATTCAAAAACAAGTGAACTGGAATGAGAAGCATTCAGAACCATAGGATTCCCTTATATGGGCAGAATTGCTTGGAAGAAAAACTCTCCTTCTAAAGGATACATTTCCCAGAAAAAGACAGTATTGCACAGCATCAGAGCCTATGGGTAAAAATTAAATATTTACTTGGAGAACTACATTAGTATTAATCATCTAATTCCCAGATGAAACATGCCACTCAAGAAGAATGTGGTGAAGACAAGTCTGAGATGCTGGGAATACTCTCGCAAGCATTTGCACAGTGAACGTCTTCTCTGCTGTCCTCTTTCCTCCTAGCATCTCTTTATTTCCAGACAACTGCCTTCATTTATCTATTTTAACTGGATTGATGAAGCAAGGGCCACCTGAATCAATGTTTACAAATACTCTATCTAGTTACTTATCTGAGAATTGCATATAAGGTACTTTGATCATATTCATCACCCCCCCACACACATACACACACCTCTTTCCTTCTCCACCCTTTTCAGATCCACTTAACCTTGTTTCGTTTTTGTCTTTAACCTATCTATTCCAACTCTTATAACCATATACAGTTGAGTATGTAGCCTTCTATTAGAGGATAATCAACCTGCTTGGGGCTACAGACTTAAAGAAAACTGACTCTTTCTTTCCAAGCAGCTATCAATTGCCAAAAGCTCCTCTGCTAGGGGTAGGACTTCAGGCCTACATCTCCTCTTGATATTGGGGTTTTGTCTAGCTTGAACTTGCATAGGTCTTCTGTATGCTGTCCCAATCACTGTGCATTCATATGTACAATGCCCTACTACAGCCAGAGAACACTGCTCCCTTGTACTCATCCCTCACCTCTGGCTCTTATACTCTTTCTACCCTTTTCTTCCTCAATATGCCTGAGTCTTGGGAGGAGGGGGTGTGATACAGATGTGCCATTGAGGTCAGAGCATTCCAACGTCTCTTATTCTGGGAACCTGAACCAGCTGAAGATCTCCATATTAATTGTCATCTACTGCAAAGAGAATCTTCACCGTTGAGGGTTGAGAGATGCCCTAATGGCAATGGGTCATTAGGAGTCAGCTTAAGACTGTATGGTTGGTTACTCCCATCCCATTCATGCCACTGGGCATGTCTTGCCAGACTGGTCATTATTGTAGCTCTCAAGGTTCACAACTGGGTAAAAGTGATGATTTCCTTTTTGCCCTTGACAGCATGCATAGCATTTTCTAGCACTGTGAAAGCTAACAAGTAGCAATGAAGTGTTCAGATACATACAAAGCTTAATTTCTCCACATTATATAACTCAAGTGTATGTTATCTTCAGCAATGATATCTTACCATAAAAATCTAGAGGGAATCCAGGGGCATTGGCAATATCCTGTAATGTTTGGAAATCTGAGGAATCTTACTGGCTAACTACTCCAACAAGAGTAATATATTCCTGGTGCTTTTTTTTTTATTTGTGGTTTCTAGTCATGGCTTTGTTGCCCATTATAGGGTAAATCAATTTAAACTCCTTTTATATGTGTATATGTTTATATTTTAGGAAGCCTCTACCATAATAGGCAATTATTTTATCTTTATCATTCTAAAAGAGTAGTACAAAATTTCTCTTTTATTAATGTTTCTTCATTACTGAGAATACATGCATACAATGAAATACGATCTGACCACGTCCAACCTCTCCTTTACAACATATTCCCCTACCAACTACTTATTTTTTTCTTTAAAAAGAGAAAAATCTAAGTCCAGTTAGTGATGCCTGTATGTGCAGGAATGTGGGGCCATCCACTAGAACCTAATAGCAATCCTATGAGTGGCCACACTCTCATAAAAGATACTTTCCCCTAACTTCTCAGTAAGGGGTAGGGCCGGAGAACATCTGCCCCACCTATGCTAGAATTTTGGCTTGCAAGCCTTGTCAGTGCACTGGCCACATCAGGTTCAGAAGACAGCCATTTCACAGCTTCTGCCATATCCTTCTGTTATTACATTTCTTTTACCTTCTCTTCCCCAGTGTTTTCTGAGCCTTGAGGATGGGAGACTGATATAGAGGTCACATTTAGGGTTGAGCACTCACTCTCTTATTCTCAGAACTTTGCCTACTTATACATCTCTCCATTGGCTTCTGGCATCTGCAAAGAGAAGTTTTTTTTTGACCAAGGTTGAGCAATCCGGGTCTATGGGTATGTACGTCAATATTTAGAATGGCCTTTTACAGCATGACCACTTACTAAAACAACAGCACCAGATTCTACCCGAAGGCCTATAACTTCCAAAAGCCATGGGCTTTTGACTGTGATTACAGTGCCAGGAATCAAGTTCCCTCCTGTTGAGTAGACCTCAAATCTAACCAGAGATAGTTTCGCCACCATAGGCATGCTGCTATTGCATCAGTGGGCATATCTTGCCTATAGCATACAAAGTTCACATTTGGGTATAACCACTGAAGAATAGTCTCCCTCAGCAGCCTGTATGGAAACCATCTAGGTATGAAAGCTAGGTACATGCAGGTCTTGTGCATACTCTCACAACCTCTGTGAGTTCATATGAGTACCAGCCTTGTTGTATCAAAAAAAACTGTTTTCTTTTAGTCATTTACTACCTCTGACTCATTATCTTTATGCCTTCTCTTCTATATAGATCCCTGAAGATTGAGAGGAAGGATTTGAGAACGACATCACATTTAGGCCTGAGTGTTCCTAAGTCTCTCATTCTTGGCAAATTGTCCAGTTGTGTATCTCGGTGTTAGTTACTATCGACCACTAGAAAAAGATTTTTCTACTGAGGGTTGAGTGATGCACTGTATAGCAATGTGTAACTGAGAATCATTTTATTACTGTGTTTATTTAACAGAAAAATGATGGGTCATGGGGAAGAGACAAGGCTGTTTTGTGCATTCTTAGTTTTGGTTAACTCACCCACTATCCCTTCTATGTCCAGTTCTCCTCTTATTCTTAAAGTTTTATTCTATTTCTATGAGTACACCGTTGCTGTCTTCAGACACCAGAGGAGGGCATCAGATCCCATTACAGATGATTTGAGCCACCATGTAGTTGCTAGGAATTGAACTCAGGACCTCTGGAAGAGCAGTCTCCCCTTATTCTTTAGTTTCCAGTATCTGCCTCTCTTTTCCAGTTCTATATGTTCTGATGAAAACCAATGTGGGGAGGAAAGGGTTTGTTTGGCTTACATGTTACAGTGAGTGACTGACTCATCCCAGGAAGCCAAGGCAGGAACCCAAGGCAGGAGCAGAAGCAAAGACTGTAGAGGAATGCTATTTACTGGCTTGTCTGCTCCAGCTTACTCAACTATCTTATACAACCCAAGACCTTGTGACTATAGATGGCAAAGCCCACAGTAGGCTGGACACTCCTTCATCAATTAGCGTAAAGAAAATGCCCCTCTGCCTCATCTAGTCTCAATAGAAGATGCACCTAGTCTTACTGAAACTTGATACTACGCCAGGGCTGATTGATATCCATGGGAGACCTGCCCTTTTCTGAAGAAAAATGAGAAGCGAAGGAAGAATGATGAATAGGTGGGGGAGGAGAAGGACTGGAAGGAGAGGAAGGAGGAGAAGCTGCAGTTGGTCAGGATATATGATTGAAAGAAAGGAAAGAGAGAGAGAAAGAAAGAGAGAGAGAGAGAGAGAGAAGGAAGGAAGGAAAGAAGGAAGGAAGGAAGGAAGGAAGGAAGGAAGGAAGGAAGGAAGGAAGGAAGGAAGGAAGGAAAATAAACCAGAAACAAACAGAAAAAACAAACAAACTACAAAACCAAAAGAAAAGAAAATGTCCCTATGGACATGCCCACAGGCCAGTTGAATGATGGCTGTTCTTCAGTTGACAACTGAAGCAGACTAGGGTGATGTATATTCTGCTATGCTTTCAAGTTTTTTAAAATTGGGTTATCATTTCAGTTATCTAAACTGCATCAGTAAATGCTGCCCCTTTCCTTGGATAAGTAAGTACAAATAAACAGTAGAAGGATTTTACTCAACAAAGACCTGCTTTAAAGTTATGGACCATATCAACAAAACCAACTATGATGCTGTTGTCCTTCCAAATGGATCTTACTTATAAATACATATGGTTTTCTCATAACTCTCAAACTTTTTAGACAAAATTTGTACCATAAATTTTCAATAAAATGAAAGATAACACATGGTGATTTATTACACATCCTCGGGCTATGATGTGTGTGTTGTATATTATACCGTGTTCTTAGCTTGAATAAAATACTGAAATTGAAGCTGAACTACTCATATAACCTTATCAACTCACCACAAAGTCTATGAATATATTTTCAAACACATTTTGATTTCATTTTTTTAATGTGGGTATTTTAAAGCTAAGAGTGACAAGAGAAAAAGTTAAATGTTCATTCAGACCATCCTTTTCTCCACATTTTCCCTCCACCCTAACGCACAGTGAGGGGGCCCATTTCACATTTTCCACAATGCTAAGAGCTTAGAGGATTTCAGGAATTTCAAACCATGTCTCTAACCTCGCTGCTGCACAGCTTTCAAATGCCAGCTTACATGTTAATTTAGTGAGTTAAATTTACACAAAAGTAATGCATGGAACCTAGAACTTAAAAGTTCCTTATTGGCATATGTAAAGTCTCAAAAAGTGTTGAATAAACAAAAAGGGTTTCAAGCACTTAATTAAATTGACTGTCAAGAGCTCTCTAAGTTATAAGGTTGTCATTACATCCTTTTTACTTAAAAGATATTCTTCTAGCGGTGAGATCCAATGTGTTTGAAGCCTCCTTCACCCTCTCCAACAAGTGAAGGTTAAAAAGAAATATGAAGAATGTGTTTTATTGCTAAGCCTTGTGTGAAGCCATTCTATTTAGAAAACACATGGAAATTATGAAATACGTTTGCTTTGTAGCCAAATACTGCTTGCTGAACTCTTCCATACATCGAAATGTAAAAATCATTTTTAAATAGTTTTTAAGTAGTAGCAGTTTATTAATACACAACTGTATGTGTCTTCATCAAGCCCCAGCAGGTGTAGCTGTCATCATTAGAAAGGCTTGGACAGTGGGGAAAGGGGGCACCAGGCTTTCAGTGATATCTATTCTCTACAAGGAAAATGTGACTTGGAAAAATAGTCCTCATACAGTGTTTACCCAGAAGCTGCTCAGTGTATTTACTTTGTAGAGACTTTCTTTCTATTAGGAGGTTAAGCAGGTGTTCTCCATGTGACATAACATCACAAATCAGAGAAAGAAAGACAAACTTTAACACTCCTATCTATTCTTAGGGATCCTCAGAAATAATTTTAAACATATCTCAATTTAATAGCCAACCATTCCAATGCAACCAAAAGATAAAAGTGAGAAAAAATATCTCCCACTTTAATCAGCTCAGTATTAAAACTGGCAAGATTTCAAAGTCACTCACTTTATTTATAGGGCCTCAAGTACATAAATGTGAAAAATAATGATAATTTCATCTTTTTATCCAAATCATATATTCCAAGCAAAAGCTTTGAGATTGGCCTTTATTAAATAAGGTTTTTAAAAACATCTTGATAGAAAATATATTCAGAAAGAGAACTACTCTTCAAAGTCAAGGCTTATACCATGTCAGTCACACTGTGCAATGATAAAAATGGAACTTTCTTGACCATGTTCTTCAGTGCTGTCACTGCAGTCCCTTATGTTGGGAAGATTTTTCCTATGTTATAAAGGCTGCGTGATTATGTTTGCAGCTATATATTAGAGTCAGAGAGAGGAAATGTGGTCTTTGGGAACCAGAACTTACAGATACAAAAGGTAGTTGGACAACTTACACAATTTAGAAAAGAAAAACTGAAAAGCAAATTTAAAAAATCAGTAATTAGCGTTTTTCAGAGATATGCATTATCAGAAGTAGTTAATATAAAATACAGAAATACACTAAAAAGGGTAATATTTGAAGTGACCAAAAGTCAAAGTTGAAAGCATCCGGAAATCCAGCATTAATGTCTTGAAGGTATTACAAGCTCTGTGCAATTGATCTGAGTCCCGAGGGAAACTCGGCGACTGGCTCACTGTGTATGCTTCCTCTCTCCATATTGCGACTCTGCCTTTTAGCTTTCTGGATGATGTCTGCCTTCTAGCCAGCCAAAAGGGGAATGAACACACGGAAATCATGAACACTAAGCCAAGATTGTACATATTACTTTTCTCTGACTCCCATTGCCCGGAATCCAGTCATGTGGCCACACCTAACTGTAAGGGGACCTGGGGAATGTTACCTAGCTTTCTGTTTTAAATGAATAAAATACTTGTATTATTAAATAGAATAACTATTTCTACTGATCTATATTAAGAATAGCTGATCATACTTCTCTCTTACTCATGCCCAAACAGTATGTATATTCTTACTTCTAGACAGATATAATCCAATAAATTTATCTAAAAATAACACATTTATCTTAAAAGCCATAAGACTGGAATGACAGGAGAGTACATGAAAATAATTTTTCCATGATTGAAGCTGATAAGAAAACACAAAAGAGAAACACAGCTCACATAGAGAAATACTTTGTAATATGAACCAGTATAATGCTACCCCAAGAGGGAGCTCTCCTAGTTTCCCAGTTCGTTTTTTTCCTCTTTTTGGAAAGCCTATATAGTAAACACACACACACACACACACACACACACACACACACACTTTAAGCCTTTTGTTTTGTGAGACAAAGACTCAGTATATAAGTCTTGCTGGCCTGGAACTTACCAAATAGACCAAGCTGGTCTCCAACGCATTGGTCTCTAGCCTCTGCCTCCTGATTGCTAAAATTATAGGTTTGACATCATGCCTGACTTAAACACATCTCCAGAACTTTCATCCATGCCACCAAGAAAGAATATTAATACAGATATTTTTAGGGAGAGTTTCAAGTACAAATACTGAGGCGTTATTTTCGGTGATATGGAGGCAATATGAGGTTAGTAGGTAGAAACCAAGATTGGCTATCTACAGAAACTGGGACACAAGAAAATAAACATTAGTGTTAAAAATGTTCTGGTATGTGATGGCATGTACTGATAACATTTTTTCTTTTTTTTATAGGATGTTTTATTTATTTACATTTTAAATATTATCCCCTTTTTCAGTTTCCCCTCTGCATACCCCATCCCATTTCCACTCCCCCTGCTTCTATGAGGGTGTGCCCCCACCCACCCATTCCCGCCTTGCCGCCCCTCCCATTGATGCCAGATAATGCCATCCTCTGCTACATACACAGTTAGAGCCATGGGTCCCTCCATGTGTACTCTTTGGTTGGTGATTTTGTCCCTGGGAGCTCTGGGGGTGGAGGGTGGGGTCTGGTTGGTTGATATTGTTGTTCTTCCTATGGGGTTGCAAACCCCTTCAGCTCCTTCAATCCTTCCCCTAATTCTTCCATTGGAGTCCCTGCGCTCAGTTCATTGGTTAGCTGCAAGTATCACATCTGTATTGAGAAGCTAAGCCTCTCAGGAGACAGCTATATCAGAGTCCTGTCAGGAAGCACTTCTTGGCATCAACAATAATGTCTGTAGATGGGACGGATCCCCAAGTGGGGCAGTCTCTGGATGACATTTCCTTTAGTCTCTGATCCACTTTTTGTCCCTGTATTTTCTTTAGACAGGAGCAATTCTGGGTTAAAATTTTGGTGATTGGTGGGTGACCCCATCCCTCAATCAGGGGCTGTGCCTAACCTCTTTGGATATAGTCTTGACAGGTTCTCCCTTCCCTTTGTGGGGTACTTCAGCTAATGCCATCCCCTTGGGGTCCTGGAAGCCTCTTGCTTTTCTGGCATTTGGGACTTTCTGGTGGCTACCTCCAGTTTCCCATCCCCCATTGCTACACCTCTGTTCAATTTCTTCACCCTCTTTACATTCCCCCATCTCCACACCTGATACTGCCCCTCTTTTCCCTCCCTCTCTTCTCTTCCTCCCAAGTCCCTCCCACCCTCTACCTCCTGTGGATTATTTTGTTCCCCCTTCTAAGTAGGACTGAAGCATTCATACTTTGGTCTTCCTTATTCTTGAGCTTCGTATGGTCTGTGAATTGTGTTGTGGGTACTCCAAGATTTTTACTTAATATCCTCTTATCAATGAGTACATACCTTGTGTGTTCTTTTGTGACTGGGTTACCTCACTCAGGATTCTAGATCCACCATTTACCTGGGAATTTCATGAAGTCATTGGATGGTCTTCAATAACAACAAAAACAAGAGAAAACCCACATACACATGGACAACTCTCTACTCAATGATAACTTGGCCAGGGACGAAATAAAAAAATTAAAGACTTTTTAGAACTTAATGAAAATGAAGGCACAACATACCGAAACTTATGGGATACAATGAAAGCAGTGCTAAGAGGAAACCTCACAGCTATGAGTGACTCCAAAAAAGAAACCGGAGAGAGCATACACTAGCAGCTTAACAGCACATCTGAAATCTCTAGAGAGAAAAAAAGAGAGAGATAGGCAAATACGCCCAAGAGGAGTAGAAGGTAGTAAACAGTCAAACTCAGGACTGAAATCAACCAAGTAGAAACAAAGAGAACTATACAAAGGATCAACAAAACCAGGACCTAGTTCTTTGAGAAAATCAACAAGTAATAACATTTTTATTAAACTATCTCCTATACAAACATCGGTAAGTCCTACAGCTGTAAAATCTCAGAGGATAGCTGCTGATAGTGCTACAGATCCTGTTATATAATTTTAAAGTATTAATCCCAGTTCTTCACTATGATCTTAAGGCACAAAGTGAAAAGAAGAACTATTATTTTCCAAAAGAATTTCATATTTACTGTGGCTGAAGGGTTAACACTCAATGGATGAAAATCAGGCAGAAAATTTGGTGAAATAGCTTGATGAATTGAAATACATTTTAAAGTGAAAGCCTAGCCAATTTCTTATATGGAAATAAGAACACCAACTAATAAAAAGTAGCATGCTAACAGTTACAGTAGTGATGTCTTGGAGGATTCAGCACTAAAAGTGATTCAAAAGCCTTAAAGTAGCCATGCACAGTCCTTCCTCCGAGCTCCTTACCAGGTCTTCTTGGCAGAAGTGACAAGAGTCTCTTCTTCCTCCATAGAGGCTTCCTGACTTAACTCAAAGATCTTCTATTGGTTTTTGTCCAGAGAGACATTTTACAAGTTTGTACCAATTCTGCTATCCTCTGACATCTTTAAATCTCTAACTATTCATAGATCCCACCATACCCAATAGCCAGATACAAAATAAAACCTAGTAAAAAAAAAAAAGTATATGAGCCAGAAATAATCACAAAGTTTTCCTGCTTTATGTCAATGATTTAGGGAAGACTAAGGATAAAATAGTACAGTATAATTTTAGGTTGTGCTGAAATTATAGTCACATATGGGTACAAGTATATAATTATATATAAATATAAACCTATATTTGCATATATTATTATGTAAACCATAAAAATAAAGTGTGATAGCTAGAGTATATGAGAAGAGTTGTAATTGTCTCAGTAGCTAGTTATGAGCTCAATGCGAGCCTATGCTAAATGAAGTTGTAATGACATAAATCTCTTCAAATAGTGTAGAGAAATCAACTTACACATATAGACAGTGGAAGTTTGGGGGTAATTTTTCATACATGTCAGGTCATTTAAGGTCTACCATAAGACTGAGGAAGTCACTTGTTAAGGAAGCAAGTTTGTCTCTGTGACTATGTATGTTACTGAATACACTTGGTACATGAGAAAGCAGGCACACTAAAAATGGACCCAGTGATACCAGAGGTGGATGGTAATTCTGATTTGGCAAAAGTCAATTGGTAGCACATAATTCTCTAAAATAATATGAACAGGATGTCTGTAGACAACACCAACGATAATAACTAATCAGTAACCTACAACTCCAGGATCTGAACCTGCAGCCAATTGTTTATAAAGTGGTGATTTCTAAAATATATAAACAACTCTCTTGGTCTGTACAGTTGAATACATTCTAGTTCTGGGAGGCTGGATGGGAATCTATCATGATGTAATCATAATCTCTATCTCAACTCCAAGATACAAGGGCTTTCAAACACTTGGAGCAAAGCTGAACCCAAGGTCCTTTAGGAAGTGGCTCCTCCTTTGTGCAGATGACCTGTAGTGCATCAGGAGGATAGGATGACTCCCTGGATGATGGGTCAGCAGATGGCAATACTGATACACAAGCCCATGCGTTTAGTTCTAAAGCCTAGATCCATTGCTTCATATTTATTGATTGTATCTGTGTAGATGGGAATTATCATAATTATATTTCCAACACTATGATGAAATATTCTAACCAAAAGCAACTTATAGGGGGAAAGGATTTAGTTGACTTACACTTCTAGGTCATCAACTACCATTGAGGTAAATCAGTTAGGAGCTCAACTAGGAACTTACAGCAGGACCCATAGAGAAACACTACCTGGTACATTGCTTTCCAGCTTATGCATGCTAACTTTCTTTTTTTTAAAAAAATTGGATATTTTATTTATTTACATTTCAGATGTCATCCCATTTCCCCATTTTTCCCTCCCTAGAAACTCCCTATCCCATCCCCCCTCCTCCTTTTTTCCTTTTATACGATTTTAATTAATGCAAGTATTAAGGTCAGTTCTAGGTTGAGGAACTAGCAATACAATAGATGCAAATAGTCAAGGAACAAGCAAGACAATAAATACAAACAGTCAAAGAACAAACAAGACAATAAACAAAATTTTGTGAACACTTCCATGATCACTGTTTTAAGGGCTTATCAGGATGAGCAAAATATCTGAGCCTACTTCCCTGTCCTAGCCCAAAGTCATTTTCATGTCTGAAGCCTACTTCCTTGTTCTAGCCTAAGATTTAAATTCCTGCCTGAAATTACTTCCTTGTTCTAGCCTAAGATTTAACCTAACCGGAGGTATTACAGGAGCCAGCCTGATAGTACTTAGGAGCTATCTGTAGCTTGCGGGTATCAGCGATAAAACCAGTACACAAGCTACCTAGAATTCAAGCCCTTCAAATAGGCCTGGAGTCTGTGTCTGAAGATGTCTTACATGCTGAAGTAGGCTCAGGCTTGAAGGCCTGATACAGAGAATAGCTTTCAAGTCTGGACATGTGGATGCCTTCTTGGTATTAGGTTTTACTCTGATATAATATCTACCATCAGGTCTAATGTATTGATTTTTCTTCACCCGTGGAGGGCATCTCTCTGTATACCTCATCACCTGGTATTGCATATCATGTGAAACTCTGCTTTCAACCACTCAGTATGTCTTGTTTCTGTGCTTTCCCAGGGTGCTGTAAGTCAGTTTTCATAGGTTAATGTGTGTGGGAAAATGTTCAGATTTATGGATTCTTGGAAGAAAGACTGCTGAAATTAGTTCCTATATATTTTAAGAAAACAAAAACACATTGTAATTAGGAAAGAATTTTTTTTTCAGTAATGGTATGATTTGCTCCAGCAAAATCCCAAACAATTTCTTTCTGAACTCTCTCTCTCTCTCTCTCTCTCTCTCTCTCTCTCTCTCTCTCTCTCTCTCTCACACACACACACACACACACACACACACACACACACACACATTTAATCCATTCATTTCTTTATTGAGGGAGGCATGCCTGTTAGGGGATATGGAAGGCAGAGGAACACTTTTGGAAATCTATGTGTTGTTTTCTCCAACTCCATAGATTCTAGAGGTCCAACCCAGGTGGCCTGGCTTCCCTTCAAGCATATTTACCATCTGAGCCATCTCAGTGGTGTTATTTCCTACCTTTTACTTGCCTTTTTATTTATTGTGTGTTCTTAGTGGGACTGTTTGTCCTTTATAACAGATTCCAGCTCACAGGCAACAGGTCTGCATGCCCTAAAAACAGTTCTTCTAAACACACCGAAACCATTCTCTATTTATAATTATATTATTATAACACAGAAAGGCTCTTTGTAACTAGAGGGACCGTAAGCGTTCCCTGTGGATTGAGTGTCAAAGCACAGCAATGTGTCTCAGAGATTTTCTTTTTAATTTCTACCCATTGTTTCCACAGAAAGCAGTACCTTGTCTCAGTCTCTCTTTTGCACCTTCCATGTAGACTGCTCCTGGGGGCTGACCTCTCCCTTGTCAACTAACATTTAGAAGTTGCCTTCTTTCATATTTACCAGCATCGTATTCAGTCCAGCTACACCAACCCAAAGAATATACATACAACAGACACTAAGACACTTCCCAGATTAAAGAATGCCTAAACCATGTAGGAAATGGACAGAGAAAGGTTTGTTTTTTGTTGTTTTGTTTTTTTGGTTTTTTTTTTTGTTTGTTTGTTTGGTTTTTTTGCATAAATACTGCTTTAAATATCTCTATGTCCTGAACTGGGGGAAAGATGAAAAATGAGCTCCTGAGAACATATAAGCCCATTTAGCCAATAAAAAACTTTCCTGGTATTTGTTCCTTTCCTGTAACTGCAAGTCAGTAGTTAACACAAATGCCTGAACTCTACATCTGCTTCTAGAAAACTTTCTATGCCTATTTTTTAAACACTGGAGTGTGGCCATTCACAGCATACAGAGTCACAGCCAGTAGGCTCTAACCTATCATCCATACCTCTGCTTTAAGCATAAGTTTACCCTCCTTGCTTAGAAAGACAACATGTAAATCTTCTTCATGACATCACATCCCCATGGCATTAATGTCTCCCCTACATCCCCAGAGTTAAGATGGCTCTTTTATCTCTGACCAATGGTGCAGGTTTGTCAGTGTGTCTAGTATTTCACATACTTCTCCCTTAGATGGAAGAGCAAGTTGCTTCCAACAATTACGAACCAGTGCTTGTCAATATCCATCATGGATGAGGATGCAGCTCATGGCGCTGAGGCTCTGCCCACTCTTGAGGAGCTAGTTAACAGATTCTAGGAGAGGCTGAGCTGCTTTTCTTAGGAGTGTCCTCAGTGGTCAGTCACCATGCTGCAGAGAACACAAGCTCTACCTGAGCTCATGAGAAGAACCTTAACTAACCTCAGAGGGTCACAAAACAAGGAAAGCAAACCACAAAACAAGCAAAACAAAAGACATGAAAATAAGAGATTTGTTGAAGAAGTGGTTCTGTGGGAGTGGCATCAAGGCCTTAAGGAGGTAACAGGGAATAAATATAACCAAGGTATTTTATATATGTATGAAATTGTCAAAGGATTAAAAAAATAAAGAGTTTATGTCTTATAATTTTACAGCATGTTTTATCATTGAGTAACTACCAGGTTTTAGAAGTTAAGGGACACATAACGCTCCAGATCAACTATTAATTTTTAAATAGATTAGCTCAAGCTTTCTATATACGCCATCTGGGTGTGGGACATGGAGCAATGGGGACAAAAGAAATCCAAGAATAGAATAGAGACCAAGAGAAATCAAGGGACAGGATTATTTTTCCTGAGCCAATAGGTAAAATCCTTGTAAACATGCCAGCCCCCATCAGGGAAAGGTGATGGTTGCCAAGCCTAGTAGCTGGAGTTTGGCATGCCCAGGACTCACATGGAGGAAGAAAAGAACATCCACAAGTTGTCTTCTGACCTGGACATGCCTATACAGGTGCACACATAACAAACAAGCAAATAGATAAATGCAATTTGGAAAATTAACACAGCTCCCACATGCATGCTTTCCTCATTTTTCAAGCTCTAAAGATAAATAAGGTTAAAAATTGAAGTGAGACATAGATATTTGAAAACTCACTTTTGTTCCTGCCTTAGGTAATTTACTAAGCATCGTTCAGGTTCAAATACCTTACCTGCCATGTGAAGATGACGTTTGCTTCAAGGATTAAGGGAACCATCAGATAGCTCAAAACAGATACCTGACAGACCCTGGCTTTCTCTGCTGTCATTTCTGCTTCCACTCCAGAGTTCATCTCCTTGTCTCCATTACTGGCTGCTGAATGGATGTACCTTTTACCTTTTCTGATTGCAGCTGTTTTACCAGAGGTGCTTCTCTCTCTCTCTCTCTCTCTCTCTCTCTCTCTCTCTCTCTCTCTCTCTCTCCTCTCTCTCTGGTGTGTGTGTCTGTGTGTGTGTGTGTGTGTGTGTGTGTGTGTGTGTGTGTGTGTGCCCTAGGTCTAAGCTATTGCTATCATTCTGCTAATAAACTCTGACTAGAAAGCCAGTGTAAGACTTAGTTATAGGAGAACTGGAAGTCATGGGAAACTCAGATGCTATGGCCAGGGATTGAAATCATCCATTTTCTTCATCACAAATTATACATTTCATTATTGGAAACGCAACCAGAGATACCCTATACCAATTGCCACAGTAATGAATATAAATAGGATGCATCCTTTTTGTCTGTATCTCCCAATACTAGCTTCTCTTTAATGGCCATGTGATGCTCTTTCTTGCAGTATTCTGAGTACAACCATTTACATTTATAATCCAAAATGTCTGCTTTCGAAGTCTTTCCAAGTCTTTCTAAGCCTTGAGGGAAATTCAATACTTTCATAATTAAATGAAATGAATTAGGTCTCCGTGCCACACACTAAGGAAGTCCAGAACTCTCACGTTCTTACAAATGGATGGATATCTTCCCTCAAACTTAAGTTCTCCTTTACTGTCCTGCAACTGTGTTTTTCCTTCTATAGCCTTAGCATCCAAGTTATCTGTTCTCATGGTAGAATACTATCTGTAGCAGGGAGACACTGAGCTGCTTTCCTTAGGAGTGTGCTCAGTGGTAAGTCGCCATGCTGCAGAAAATACAACTTTTAGCCATGCTTATTCAAGGAACCTTAGTTAAACTCAGTGGGTCACAAAAGCAGCAAAACGAGAGACACAAAAATAAGAGGATTTATTAAGAATGGTTTGGTGAGAGATGGGAGTAAAGCATGAAAAAGGATAAGAGGAATAAAAGTGACCAAAATAAATGATATTCATGTATTAACTGGAATAAGAGTTTGTGCCCGAAGAGAATGGTATTTGAGTACTACTTATCTTGCTGGTCTCATGGTTTCATACAAAGTTAATTTCTGGATGAACTGCCTGGGAGACCCAACACACTACCCCAAACCCATATGACTCCTTCTACCACACATTTAAGAATTCACAAAACTCTACCTCCTCCACCCTTCAAGTAAAACATTTTTAAATTACCTTCCATTCAACAGAGCATGTCACATTCATTTAATATTATATATCTGCTATAGACAACTGGAAAAGAGCTAAATATTTAATTTTCTTAATCTGAATTTCATTCCTTAGGGCAAATGGTCAAACTAAACAGGAAATGAAAATATATGCTTGATGGCTTTTCAAAGTTTTAAAGTATAAATTGACATTATAAAACCCCTGGTACCAAGGTGATGATTGTAGAGTCCCAAAACACATCGGCTGGTCTTTCCTGTTCATTTGATGTATAGTCTAAGTTTGACATTAGGGATTGAGGACCTCAAGTATTTTCCAGCTTAAAGTATTAACATACAAACTTTCAATAACTCTCTTCCTGTTTTGTCCATAGATCCCTCCCATGCTCAGTTTTCTAAGCTACAGAATAATATGATCAGGTCCGCAAACATCATGTTCTTTGAGAGGATGTGAGTTGATGTCCTGTTCTATGAAGAAAAGTTCAGTATAGTATAACACCGCTGTTCATGTATTTATGAAATAGAGTTGGCTTATACAAGAACTGTATGCCCCGATTCCTGCCACAATAGAAAGGTCACCTCAGTAGACCCAGTGGTGCTAAAGGATCCTAATGAGCCTGTTAGTGGATTTGCGTACCGCCATAGTTTCTCACTCCCCTCCCTGGTCTTGACAGTACCCTGTTTTGCATGTGAGCTTCTACCAAGTCTTTCCCTCAAGATGCACTTTCTGAAAGTCATGGTCCTTTTTCTTTTCATTTTTTTAAAACTCAAACCCTTAGGCTAGACAAAGGCTGGCATCACAGGCACTAAAGTAAAATTCAAACCACTTCCATATGCCCTTCTAAAAGCTGCAAGCTAAAAAGATAGTCAAGGCTCAATCCAGACTAAGCGTGAGTGGATGTTTACCAGAAAGTCCATGTGTTGCCAATCAATAGATGCATTGCTTCAAGCTTAGGGATCTTTTAAAAGTAGAGAAAATATATGTTTGCACTCTTTACATTGTTATTACGTTTTCATGTCATAATTAATGTGTAATCGTTTTTATACTTACCTGATGATTATCTTTCTTCATCTTTTAAAGAAAAAAAAAAAACATCAATGTAGACTACCATTCTATGGATTGGCCAATAGGTCATTGCGTAGGAAAGCATGACTATGTGGTGAGAGATCGATGAACAAAGATCTGTGGCTGAGCCACCTGACTTCTGAGGCTGAGTTACCTGATTTCTGTGGCTGGGCCACCTGACTTCTACCACTGAGCTACCTGACTTCTATGGCTGAGTTACCTGACTCTGAGGCTGAGCCACCTGACTTACTAGGCAGGCTGCCTAATTCAAATTCCAGCTCCTCTGCCACTGACTTTCAGGAGGCTTGATTTTCTCACATTTTAAATGTGGAATAATATTATCTACCCCATGTGCTAGTAGATAGAAAGGATGTAGGGGAATACCTCGGGTAGAGTAAGTCATCTCTAAAAGCTTACCACTGTTAATTCTTGTAACTAGACTAGAATGGCTGCCGAGGCTCAAACCTTTTGTTTAGACTGAAAGCATTTGCACTAAACAGTGTACAGTGGTTTAATTCAGTAAACAAAAACCACTTTTATTTTTCTCTGACTTTAGTCATTTATTTCTCAAAATTATAGTTAGAACCTAAATGCCATGCGTTAAAAGTGCCAGGAACACGGTACCAAACAAGAAAGATGGCTTCACATGAAGCCTTAATTCTAAAAAGAGGAAAATAAACAAAATGGACAGCAAAATTATGTCTGATAGTAATAGCATTGTACAAAAAATAAAATGAGTGGTCTAACCAGAGAGCATAGAAGGAAGATCAGGGCAGAGACTATATTCTACAAGTGTAATTAAGACCAAGACCTGAACAAGAAGATTCTCCAAAGACCTGACTGAGCATACCCTAGAAAAATGGAAAAGCTGGTGTCCATGCAAAAGAAAGGGAGCAGTGTGTTTGGGGTTCTTGATGACAAAGTGTCACAGGTAAGGTCAGAGACACAGCCAACATCAGCAACATGGAGCTTTGAGTCTTTCTTGCTTTGGTCAAGTTTAGATTTCACACTGAATGAGATGGAAAATGTCTGGATGGTTAGAATGATTAGGTGTGATCTCTTTTACAATTCTAAATCATCACCCTGGTGGTCAGGCTGAGAATGGCTTCTAGGAGAGAAAGCAGAGGAAAGCCATTGCAAGGCCACTGCAGGCAGTAAGGAGCGATTCTGACTGAATGTGGACTGGGTATCTGTAGGAAGCCAGGGTCAGGGTGAGAAGGCAAGATGAGGTCCAGGAATTACCCTTGGTTTTAGCTCGAGAAGCCAAATGGCTGCTGACTTATTAAATCCAGAGATCACTCATGGGGAGACACAAGTTCAGAGAAGAAAATCAAATACTGTTTTATGGCTCTCTTATTTTGACCACTTGCATTGAATAAAAGACATATATTTTTCTAAGTTGGAAATAAAAGAGGACAACTAATTTTTTATACTTCTGCAATGTTTGCACAGGAATGGAGAATCCTAATCAATCAATGGAACAGCATGGCTCTTTCCTTTCTTATGTGAGCTTGTGCTCTATTTGCATATACATTAACACATACCTGCTTGTCTCAGATCTTTCAACATTTTATTAAGATTATAAATCTTGATATTAAAGTTCAATAAATTTTAAACTGTCTGTATTGCATAGGGATATAATGCACACATACATACATATATATATAGACACATACATATATACATACATATATATACATATATATGGCAATATAAACAACAAAGGGAAGTTATCAAAATTCAGAACAGTGCTTATGACTAAAGGTAAGAACAAAAAAAGGTCAAGTGTCTTAGGACTCTCTTATATCCATGACATAATAGGTGACTTAAATATTTATTGTCCTTTAAGTTTCATGAATATGAAGACTGTTATATGACAGATACCACAATAAGAAGAGAATTTGTGAGTTCATTCTTCTGTTATATAAGAACAGATGACTTCTAATAACATCCTTCCTCTAGGAGAACATGGCCTCTACAGGGACAAAAGCCTGCTTTAGCCTCTCTTGGGCACTCAGTTCCTCCCCACATTCATCCTTTGGCACATAATGGGCCGTCTACCTCTCTTCTTATCTACAAACAATAAAGAATATAACTCAAGCATAGAGTTGGTTTGAGGCAGGTGAGACAAAGACACATCTGTAATTTGAGGAGTGCCTACTGCCTCTTCTCTCCCAGCATGAATCCGGGAGAAGCCCAGAACCATGCCTGCTTAGCTTTATTGTACTGAACCCACAGTATAACAGACAGTGACATGAAATAGATCTGGTTGTGCTGACAGTGGCAGCAGCTGGAATATGCGCCAAACATGAGCTAACATGCCTAGAACAGGTTGTGTGCAATAGTTTCACCAATCCTTAGGCAATAAACAATTATCATTTCAAATGAATCATTTCTCCTATTTCAAGTTTTGACAAAGTAGAATCATCTATACTCTAATCCTTATTTTAAGAATATAAATATGTTTCCCTGCAATAGATAGATTAGGGAACAATATGAGGATAGTGCAAAAATTTCTATTTGCTTACACAATTGTCTTCTTCATGGAATAAATGAGACCAATGCAAAAAGATGAACCCCAGTGACCTGTGCCCCACAAGAATACACCATGTATCCATGTACTCCTCAAACACATGCCTGCTATTTCATTTTTCCAGCCTGCATTATGAGCCACACTGGTCTGTATCTGGAATTAGAATTTTCCATGTAATCTCAGATTATCTGCAGTCCATCACTATATGATAACTCTTAAGCCGTGTCCTTCCAAGATCTACTTCTATGAGCTAATCTTCAGTTCGCAAGTTTACTACTCTATTTACAGATTTCCTCACCACGAAATGTATGCAAAGCAGTGTGTCTCAATTGTGTGTGTGTGTGTGTGTGTGTGTGTGTGTGTGTGTGTGACTGATAGTTTTAGGTCTGTGATCCTAATGTACAAGTCCTATTACATCTACATCGCCTAACTGCAAAGTAACTGACCTGTATCTGAAATGGAAATTCATAGGTTTTTCTGGGTTAAGTTCCTAAACTAAGCCAATATCTAAGATCAAGGTGCAATTAAAATTAACACACAGTTTATCTGAATCTTAACATGTGTTTAATTGTGATGCTTAGAATGGGAAGGTTTTTGCAAACAAAAATATCCTGAGTCATTTTATTCACAAATTTGATTATTTCCATTTTATCTAGATGTTTACTTTTTCATTATTTTATTATCTATTTTTGTATATCCCGATTGTACCAGCAGAGGGAGAGGATGAGGACGCGAAGGAGGCAGAGGAGGAAGAGAAGGAAACAGAGAAAGAAGAGGAAGAGGAGGAGAAGGAGGAGGAGGAAAAGGAGGAAGAGAAAAATAGAAAAATAGGAGAGGTTTTCCTTTATAAAATAAATAGGCCATACTATGGGGGGTGCATATACATGATTTCTGGCTAGAATTATAAACATAACATGAATTCTTCCATTAATGGTACCTGAAAGTTGGGTGCTTACAGTATAAAAGGAGAACAAGGAAAGAAAAAGAGCAGGAAAGAAAAGTTTTCTTTTTGCTGATAAAATATAAAAATATCACTGAAATAATTGATAATTCACTTAGAATCCTCTGCATGTTTATAAGTCATACTTATAATTGGGTCATAGTTTTGTGTAAAAATAAAAGAAGCAGAAGAAGCAGAAGCAGAAGCAGAAGCAGAAGCAGAAGCAGAAGCAGAAGCAGAAGAAGAAGAAGAAGAAGAAGAAGAAGAAGAAGAAGAAGAAGAAGAAGAAGAAGAAGAAGAAGAACAACAACAACAACAACAACAACAACAACAACAGCAACAACAACAACAGCAACAACATATTGACATCAAGGGTCTTGAAGAGCATGGCATTCTGAAGTTCTTGAGAGTTAAGCCAACAGCCTCGCAAGGCTGCCCTCCTGGGTCTACATGGATGTGCACCAGAGACTCCTGCCCACGAGGACCTGGACTTTCACCAATAAACTGATCAAAAGCTGTTTCTGTCAATTTCTTCAAATATAATTCTGATCCTGGAAGAAAGGAGACCATTATGAAATAAGCATTTGGTAGTGTCACCTGAACTGACTCAGGTTCAGCGTGTTCCCAGAAGTTATATGAGGGTAAGTGTGTGTGTTTCCTTCTTCCCCAGCTCTATGAGGGATATAAATTTTAACTGCCTGTACTAACTATGCAAAGCTAGCAAAAACTTCAAACAATCTGAGGTGAGCTTACTCTTATACAAGCAGATGTAAAGCAAGATTGATTTTTTTTTAATTTGTGAGAGTTGAGCCATGTATTAAGCAAATATTAAGTTGAGTTGAGAAAATGAGATTTGGGAAGACACATTCTTCTCTATTGTCCAGTTTTTGTTTCTGTGGGTGGGGTTTTTTGTTTGTTTTTGTTTTTTGTTTCATTTTGTTTTTAAACAACAAGGTCTACATTTCATAGTCTCTCACAAAGAAATAAGTTTCACACGTAAAATTTATTTATGGAACTGTTATGGACCCTGCTCTGACCAGACAAAGACGAACGCAACATAGACCCTAGTTCAGTGTGATCAGGCTCCTTACAGAGAGGCAGGGATAGGAGCAAGAGCCCCTGCCACCTTCTTTTCAGGGCAGGTAAAAGCCAAGAGTATTAAAGAACAATGCAAAGTGGGCTGTAGTTAATAGCAATGGCTTTGAAGAAATCAAAGGTCTCTTAGTGTGTTTACCATTGCTGTGACAAATAACAAGACCAGAAGAAACCTAGGGAGAAAGGGTTTGTTTCGTCTTATACTTTGCAGTCCATCATCAAGGGAAGCCAAGGTAAAACTCAGCTTGTCAGAAGCATGAAGCAAAAAGCACAAAGCAATGCTGTTTCTGGCTTGCTACCAGGCTCAAGTTAGGCTTTCTGATATAGCCCATGACCACCTACCTGCCTAGGGATGGCACCACCCATGGTGGGCTTGGTCCACCCTAAATCATCAAGAAAATGCCTCACAGATATGCTCTCAGGCCAATGTGGTGTGGTAATTTGTCAACTGCGGTTCCCTCTTCCCATGTGTGTCAAATTGACAACCGTGATCAAGCGTCATGGCTGGTCTGAATATTATTGGCTCCTTTGTGGGATCCTTAGTGTACTTTTAGCCACTCCAAGTCTTACTTTCTTTATGGTGACTCCAAGAGAGTAATGCCAACTACACAGGGTTGCTGAAGCCATATGTATGATGCTCTTGGCATAGTTTCTGACATTACTACATATGAATGAGGTGTGCTTTTGCAGAATGAGCCCTGGTAACAGACAGGATGATGAACAGATGATGGGTGCAGGTGGGAAGCTTGTCTTCCCCTCAAAGCACTGTGCTTAAATAGTAGCACAAGGTGGATCTATCCTCATACAGTCGAGAAGTTCCAAGGCTTCCCAGCACCGGGTTGATGTGGAAGTTTCAAAGATCGTAAAACCCTCTGCGGAGAAATGAGGAGCTAGACAAGTTCTGCCCAAGGAAGTTCTCACAAGAGGCCATTGTAAAACGTCCCCATTCCTATGAACTTAACTTGAAAAATGTTCCCACTAAAGCCCAATGGGAGTTTTATGTGAGAAAGGGATAGAATTAGGTCTTGTGTATTTTTAAAGGGTCATACAAAAAGGCAATGTCTAAATTTTTTACAGATGGTAGCAGAAGGGCTGATGCAGTTGGCCAAAACTGACCTTTTATGCTTCCCAAAAGCAAATGTTTACTGAGTGAGATTCTACTATACTACCAATGGAAAAGAAAATCCCTAGGTGCTTACATTGGATAACCCAGAGCATAACCACTGCCAAATACATTTATAAAAATCACTAAGAATGTTTTTCATGCTACCTGTTTTCAACCTTCCCCAAGATTTTTGCTCTGTAGTTGCTTTTTCTGAAAGACAAATATGTTTCTGAGGAAAAGTAATATTTCAATAAGATTGCTCTTGCAGAAGCCTGTGCATCTCAGGACCGTTACTGCTACTGTTGGGAATCCATCTATGCTACGACCATGGTGCCCAGAAAAGGATGAGCACAGACCTGAGCCAAGTCTTCTGGATTTTGAACAGATGTGAACTTCTTCCAGAATGGAGCGCCTCTCCACTTTCTTTCAGAGAGGGAGATGGGTGCCAGGAATTTCTATGTTGTTTTCGACATTAAATAACTCTTTTAAAAAAAACCCACAATTTTGATGAGCTCTGTAAGGGAAAAGAGTTCAAAACACAGAAATCCATCAAAGCTGAGTGGTCAAAGGTGACAGTGAGTGATCACGGAATATAAAGGATGCATTAACTTGAAGATTTTGCTAGAGGGAAATGGAAGGGCGGGACTCAGTAGTGCACAGGATGCCTGTCATCTGCAACTTCCTGTCTCCCTCTTATGCAGTGCTTTCCAGGTCCCTTTTGAGATGTAGACTTTTAAAGCATAATTATCTCGACAGCTTATGGCTAGAAAGCTAGGACCACCCACTCTTCCAGGCAAGAAAAAGCAAAGTAGTAACTTCATGCAAGGTTCTAACTGAACATTTCAATTAAAAGATTATAGAGGTTGTTATCTTTTCGGGAAACTAGAAGTTCACTATTAGGCAAAAGTAATTAATAGTTTTAAATTTTATAAAAGGTCTTGTATCTATAAAAATATGTAGGGGTGCCTGCCTGGAGTTGAGGTTCTGATCATCCTTGGGGTGAGGGCTAGGTGGTTGTATACAGGCATTTATCAAAACTCAGCAAATCACATAATTGGAATTTGTTACATGTTTAGTTTACCGCAAATAAACTTTTAAAATAAATCTTATTTATTAAATTATAAGATAAAATTGATCAAATATATATTTCCATGCAGGGTGACATTTCACCCTTTATATATCGTGTAACAATGATTAGGTCAAGATAAGTAACATCTCTTACCTTAACAAGTCATTTTCTTTGTAGTGAAAACATTTAAAATAATTTCTGCTAACTCTTTGAAATGATTCATTTCCAAACATATCGATCCTTCTGTGCTCCAGAACATCAGAATATTCCCGGCTAATACTCTGTACGCACCTCCACTTTCTCTTCCCTAGTACTTCCCAAATATTTCTCCCGCTGTGTGGATTTCTTCCTCTGCTGTGCTGAAATACTTAGCTTGAGGAGATAGCTTCTCTTTTGTGTTGCCTGTGTTTCAGAGGTCATATAAAGAATATTTGCCCTCACTAATGCCCAAAACTAATGGTGTTTTTAGTAGCAAAATAGTTTGGAGCCATACATGCAAGCCTTTAGCCCATTTTGATGTGAGTGCAGACAGGGTGGACCTCCTTCTGCTGCATATGTATATGCAGTTCTTCTAGAACATTTCTCACTGGAGAGACACCCTCTTTGTAGCATACACTCTTAGCACTCTTATTACAGAGTAGTGATGCTTATCTCTGGTTTCTCCATCTTGTACCATTCATCAAGTGTCTGTTTTTTTGAGTGGAAACTGTGTTGTCTTGGTTATTAATATTTTTAGTATGTCTTGATGTCAATCATTCCAATACTCTAATTGCCTAAGATTGCTTCAGCTATTTCAGGATATTTGTGCTTCCATACAAATTTCTGAAGATTATTTTCCCCAATTTCTATAAAAATTGTCATTAGTATCTTGGATAAAACTTCATAAAATCTGTAGATAGCTTTATATAGTGCAGACATTTTAACAGTATTAATTATTCCACCTCATGAACGTGAGATGTCTACTGATTTTATTTTAACCTCTTCAGTTTTTCTCACTGATGTTTTATGATTTTTATTAATTTAAAGAAATAATTTTCTTTCTTGGGTAACTGCTACTGGACTTTGTATTTGTTGTAGATGGAATTGTTTTTTTAATTTACTTCCTAACTATTTCATTACTGAATTTCCAAAAAAAAAAAAAATACTAAATTTTGTATTTTGGTCTCAGACTCTACTGAATTCACTATCCTCGTGGTTCTAGAAGCATTTGGTAAAGTCTGAGGTATTTCTATCTATAACACATTGTCTGGAAATATGGATAATCTGACTTTCTCCATTTATATTTGTATGTTCTTTCTTTTCTCTCTTGTTAATATGACTAAGAAATCCTAAATGAAAATAAACATACTTGTCCAGTTTATGATCTTAGAGAAAAATTTGCTGTGTTCTATATGATATAGACAGTGAGTCTTTTACATATAGCATTTATTGTATTGAAATACATTTTTCTGTATCTAAGTCTTATGACTTTCATAAGGAAGAGATGTTGAACTTTATCTAATTTATGTTCTGCATAGTTTGAGGTGATCATATGATTTTTGTTCTTCATTATGTTAATGTTCTATGTTAGAACTGTTGGTTTGAATATTTTGAACTATCCTTGCATTCCTGGGGTCAATCATACTGACTCTTGGTGCATTATTGCTCTTAGTAGGTGTTGAGTCCTGTGACCTCACATTTGAGAAATGTGTTGGACTCTACCAGTCATTTTTATAGAATCTGTCTTTTCATTTAGAATGATAATTTTTAAAATTGGTGTTTAGCTAAGTAATACAATACTTGACTGTCATACAAGAGACTGCTATCTTCAGCACTACAAAGAAAGGAAATGACATTATCAACAATAGGCTGATAGTGTTTGATTTATATTATTGGGTTCTCTTGTGTAGAATGAATATTTGACCTCATACTTGAGAAACTTTAATCTATGTTTATCAGATATAATGTACACAACTTAAGGTATTAAGAAATTTTTTTCCTTTAAATTTACTTTGCTTTTATATCCTTGTCTGATTTGGGTATGAAGACAATGCTGGCCTCAGAGAAAGAGAGTAAAGGATTGGAGAGAGTTTGAGTAGAACTGGCATTAGTTCTTGAAATTTAGTAAAATTCAGCAGTTAAGCCTGGGCTTTTCTTTGCTTGAACACTTTTGGATTATTAACCCAATCCTATTTCTTACCAGCTTGTTCAGTTACCTATGTTCCCCTGATCAATTTTGTTAGGTCATATGTATCCAGGAATGTATTCATGCCCTCTAGGTTTTCTGAGTTTTGCTATACTGCGATAGCCTTTAATGACCTTTTCTTCTGTGGTGTCATTCTTCATGTCTCCGCTTTCATTTCTGATTTCATTAGTTTGAGTTTGAGTTCATTCTCACTCTCGCTCTTGCTGTCTCTCTCGCAAACTCTCACTCTTTTGTTCTCTCTTGCTCTTATTTAATTTAACTGAAAGTTGATCAGTGTTTTTTTTTTATTATTTCAAAAGAAGCAACTGTTTGATCTGTTATATTTCTTTTCAGTCTTCATCTGTGTGCCCATCTTTGTCATTTCTTCCCTTTTACTAATTTTGGATTCAGTTTGTTCTTCTTTCCTAATACCTTATAAATATGTTTTCTATTTTTTTATTTACCAATCCAATCCCAGATAATGCTGAGTTATTTCCATGTTTATTTGTACAACTCTAATGTTAATCGTATTGGTGATATCTACTCTTATTCCATATTGCTCAGAAAAAAAAGCCACAATTTCCATTGTTTTAATTTGCTGAGACTTACTTTGTGAATGAGCATGTACTCTCTCCTACTGATTGTATCATGTGCTTGCATGTTGAATAGAATAAGTTTCTTTGTATTTAGTATAGCTCCAATATTTCTTTGTTAATTTTCTTTTGTTCAATATTTCTTTATTAATTTTGTGATTATTTTACTGATACAGGTGGAGTGTTGGACTCTCTACCAGTCATTTTCATAGAATCTGTCTTCTCATTTAGAATGATAATTTTTAAAATTGGTGTTTAGCTAAGTAATACAATACTTGACTGTCATACAAGAGACTGCTATCTTCAGCACTACAAAGAAAGGAAATGACATTATCAACCATAGGCTGATAATGTTTGATTTATATTATTGGGTTCTCTTGTGTAGAATGAATATGTATTTTCTATTATTTTGTATCTTTTAAAATCAATCCTTCTCTTTTTTAATTATGTAATGACCTTCCTATCTCCCACTTTCACTTCAAGTAAGTTTTGTCAAACATAAGTGTAGCTACTCCTCTTTACTTAAGATCCCTGTTTTCATCGTCCATCTCTCTCCGCCCATTCCCTTCCAGTGTGTGTGTGCCTTTAACGCTGAAGTGGGTTTGCCAGGGCTCGGTATTGTTGACTCTAGATCTGGACTGCTCTTGCTTTGGAGATGCTTTGCTTTTATTTTCGATTCATTCTGCCGGTCTGTCTTTTAAGCGAGCAAATCAATCCGTTTTGCTGGGTGTTCGCATATTCTTTGTTCTTTCTTTCCCCCATGGCTCATCTTTGTGGTTTTGTGGATTTATTATATACAGGACCTGATTTTTCTTACTTTTCTCTTTTATGCATGCGCTCTTCTTAAATGCTGTGCTATCTTGTCATTCCCTCCTTTCCTTCTAACAGAAGGCTGCCCTTGAGCATATATCCCACGGCTGGTTTGATGGTGATAAGTGTTCTGTGTTTGCTTGTATCACAAGTATTTCTTCTTCACTTCTTAAGTGTAGCTTTGCGGGACACAGTATTCTTTGATGTTCTCTTTCCTCTGAGACTTTGAAGTGATACCCTAGTCTGACCTGACATTATATGTCTGGTGATTGGGTATCATTCTAACATGGCTTCTCCTGTAAGCATTAGGACATGTTTCATTTTGTGTTTTCAAACTTCTAGTATTCTTATATTTTCAAAAGTTTGACTGTAATATGCATAACAAGAATCTTTTTTGGTCCAGTCTATTAGGGATTCTTTGAGCTTCCTGATCCTGCATGGCCACATCTTTCCCAAGATTCAAAACCCTTTTGCAATTATTTCACTGAATTGATTATGCCTTTTATTTCTAAATGAACCTTTTATTTATGTTTCTGGGAAACCTATACTGTGTGTGTGTTTGTTCGCTTAATGATATCACAGAGGCCATAGAGAGCAGGTTTGGCCCTAAGAAGGGCAGGTTTGCAAGCAGCTCTGATCATTGTGCATATATTGGTTTCTGTGGAGCATGGAAGGTCAGAGATGTCTGGGAGGCATCATGTGGTTATGGTGCTGCACGCATAGTAGCAAGATATATGTCTGCATGGAGGACAGACTAGACTGTAGACTGAGACAGGGCACTTGTCAGTGACTGCAGACAGCACTTCATGAAGCCCATAGAGCCAGCCAGCTCAGGGATCTCATCAGCTTCTTCATACTTCAAGGACAAGAGGATGGGGCAGAGTATCTGTTTCACGGAGCTCAAGTAGGTGAAGCTCTTGGCTATGGGTTGGTCAACTATTTCTTGGAAGCACAGAAGGTGTGAAGGGATACCCAATGGATTCTCAGGGCCTCCAGCTGCTTTCCAGTGACTTAAGGAGGAGAACAAAGCTATGTGTCTGTTATTCTGGGCCTCTGTGGGCAAAGCTGCTCAGGATGTGCTGGCTGGCTGTGATCCTACGTGGGACAGGCAGGCAGCACTATGTGCCTGCTTCCTAGCAGCCTCACCAACCAAACCCCTCAGGTCTTATTCCTGCTACCTGGCGCTGGGAGTCTAGACAAACATTCTGAATTTTTAAAAGTATATCATGCAAATAAATTCAAAGAATTATGGCTCCAGTTTTGTGCCTTCTTGTGTCATTTAACTGTTTCTAACAACTCAAGGAATATATCTAATTCTACAACTATGCCTCATTTTCTGACTGGTCTATTTTCCAGAAGGCAAGAGCTTGTCTTTTTTTTTTTTATTTATTTAAATTGTTTGTAATACAGCACACAAATTGCCACTAAACACGGCAATGCAATGTGAACCTCTAGAAGGAACAGGTGGAATCACTTCCCATTTTTTTCTTGTGACTTTGAGAATAAATCTCCCCCAAATGACACCTTTCTCCTTCAAACACTTCAGTTGTATATTTTATAACTTTTACATATGTCATTTTTACATGACAGTCACAGCTCCCACCTGGAGTTTTGCAACACTGTCCGCATGTTACTTTTTTTTTTAGAATATGCATGTTTTATTCTGAATAATTTTGCATAATAAAAATGAAAGTACAAAATAATTAAGACACAAAATATTTTAACAAGCTGAAATAAATTATGAGAGGAAGACATAGAGACTTTTCTTATAAAAGTTTAAAATACCCTCTACTTTCACTGATGAGGCGATGCAAAGCTCAAAATCTGAATCTAATATCAAAAGTCTAACAGAATCTGCTATTTTCTAAGTAAGTAATTAATACCGATGTTAAGAATATCCAGGTTCAATAAGAGATATTGAAAAAAAATCCTTGAGGTTGGAAGACGATTCAGTAGTTGTCAAGACCACTTTCTGCTTTTGCACAGGACTTGTGTTCAATTCTCAGCACCCATATGGTGTCTTACAGCCATTTGTAACCCCAGTTCTAGAGGCTCCGATACTGTCTTCTGGCCTCAGGGGGCACCAGGCATGCATATGGTATACATACATACAGACAGAAAAAACGCCCATATACACAGAGTAAATACATTTTAATTAATTTAAAGACCTTCAAGAATTCTGAGGTTCTTACTAGATTTTTTTTTTTAAAAAAAATACTAACTTTTTAAAACAGCTTTTTAGGCTCATTCCCTCATCAATAAATTGGTGGATCCTATCAGCCAACATTGTTTGGACATCAGTCATGGATCAAAATAGAGCTTTGATATATGGTAAATTAACACACAAAAGCCACAGCTTTTTGAAGTGAGATAGTCAGATAATTACATGTACTCAGACGAAAACATGAAGTAGGAAAAGGAATATGAGCTTAATGGGGGAAGAATAAAAATTGTATTTAGGTGAAGGTAGCTTAGAAGAACCTCATTGGAAAGGAAGATTTGAGTAAGAAATAAAGTTTAACAGAAAGATTCCTCACTGTCTACTAAGATTTAAAAGTTACTGGATAATTGTACTGTAATACTGACAGCATTTGGAAGGTTTCCTAATGTAAACCAAGCTGTTTCCCAAATAAGGACACTGTGTAACACTGTCTCTTCATTTTTTTCTCTTTCTGTTTTTTCTGGAGGTGAGAAGGAGGAGGGTCAGGGGGAAAGTTGATACATGACAATTGAAAAAAGAAACAAAAGATGTTAACAAACTGTGTATTCTCTTCATAGTCATTTTATTTAAAGATAGCCTTGGTTTGTCTCCTAATGCTGTGGTAAAGACCATGAGCAAAAACAACCTGGGGCAGAAAGCGTTTTTTTGCCTTACAGGTCATGGGTCATTCATCAGGGAAGCCAAAGCAGAAACTCAAAGGAGGCATCTAAAGACAGGAACTAAAACAGAGACCACAAGGAACTCTGCTTGGTGGCTTGCTCAGCCTACTTTTTTACGTAACCCAGGACCATGGGCCCAGGGGTGGTACTGCCCACAGTGTGATGAGCCTTCACACATCAAACAATATTAAGAAAAAGCCCCACAGGTTTGCCTACAGGTCAATCTGATGGAGGCATTTTCTCAGTCTAAGTTTCCTTTTCCCAAACAGCCCTGAATTATGTTAGGTTAACAAACACCAAGAAGCAAAAGGATGAAGCCTACGTAAGAAATAGGTGTTAGTATAACTTTGATGACCTTGGAGTAATGTACTGTGGCTGAGTGAAGAGCTATTGGTCTGATAAGAGAAGACTGACAGAACATTTCAGACATTAAGTGATTTACATATTCTTTCCTTTTCATGGCTAACAATGGTTGGCATACTTAACACAATAAACTTTGAAGAAAGACAACTTGGAGAAGAGACACTTGTGAGTGTCTCTATTGATCAATGTACTTGTCCAGTGTTCTCTAAGACAGGCTAAGCTAATAACAGAAGCAAGAGCACTGAACTTTGATGTACAAGCTCAGAAGGTGTTTTCTCTGTGGAGCACACTGGGATTTGACTAAGAACCACTGTAAAATCATAGCTTCTCGAAATGAGGAAAGAATGCCTTCTATCACATTATTACAAAGTCGCACTGAATGGGTCTGTTTGTGTCCATGTGTGCAAGAAGCAGAAGCCTTCAAATGAAAACCTAATATCAATACAATTCCTAAGAATTAGAGAGGCTTGGGAGAGAACTCAGTCAGTAAAGCACTTACTCTGCAAACATGAAGACCCATGACGTGAAGACCCAACGTAAAAAGCTAGTCAAGTGAAATGCCCTTGAAGTCCCAGTCTCAGAGATGGCTGGATCCCTGAGATACCCTGGTTACTCAGCATAGCCTATTAGGCAAGCTTCAGGCTAGGGAGAGGCCCTGGTTTATGGGAAATATGAATGAAGCATGAAAAATATGTCCAAAAGTTGTTATCTACCCTTAAACACACATCTATACTTAAATACATAAATACAGATACAAAGAAGTTACAACAACCCCTGTCCAAGGAGAAGGTCAGGCCTAACTAATATAAAAAAAGAATATAATTACAATCTACCAAATTAACCATGAATACATTAGTGACTCTATGATTGACTAGAGAACCCAGTGGAAAGAAGAAGGACAGTGTTTGAATGAAATGACTGAGGCAAAACATTCAAAGGATCAAAGGTTTAGTTTATTAAGGCCATTTAAAAAAAACACTACAAAAATAAACAGAAAAATAAAACAACAACAAACAAGAACCACCTCATCACAAAGCCTCCCTCTTCTACATCTGTGCTTAAACTTCACAGAAATAAAGAAATTTACAAAAATCTATTCCTAACTTAAAGACAAAAGAATGCACTGATTGAGAAGCAAAAGGAAATAAATAAGAGGGCCCTCTGTTAAAAGGACATGCTAACACTACCACATTTAAAAAAGAAAATGGTGCTTTGACAGACAGGCTTTCAAAACTACAGAACAGACACAAATACTTTAGCAAAACTTCCTAATTTAAGAGCCAGAGACTGAGGAAAAGACATGTGTCCTACTCACTGAAGATAAGCACAGAGAGTGGAGCTCTGGCATGTCAGAGAGTTTGCGGAGCATACTCAGGGCCTGGGGTTCAATTTTGAATACCTTTGAAATCAGAAAACACTTAGAAGAAAAGTGAGACAATCATGTATGGTGTTGAATATTTGAAAGTTTAAGTAGAAGGATTGCCATGAGTTTGAGAGCAATCTTGTCCATACAGCAAGTACCAGGATAGTCAGGATTACTTAGTGAGACTGTATCAAAAGAACCAAAATCAAAATAAATATCTTTTATCAGAGAATAAGGTGGAAAGATAATAGAAAAAGATCTTAAAAAATGAATGTATTCACTATTTATTTGATGTGTCAATTAGAAAATATCGTCTGTTGCTATTTGTAGAAATTCAAGTATATTTCCTCTTCATGTAGAAGAGGTACAGAGTCCGACAGACTACAGCTGAGATGGTGTTCTACAGATATATAGAATGTGAAGTCCTTCAGACTTTCTGCTGCAAATATTGAGTTTGCTTCATGATCCATGAGAGTTGATGGACCTCTAGTTATCTGAGCCATTTTCCAGGAGACAGAAGAGAAGGATCTGTAGAGACAGATGCATTTCCACAGAAAATTGTCTTAGCTACTCCCCCAAGTCCTCATTAGTCATTTCTGAGCTTTAGAAAGCCTAGATGGTACCCATTTCGCAAATTCATAAGGCCAGTAGTGAACATAGACAGGATGGGCACTGGGCAGCCCATCTTAGAACATGATGTTGGATAGAAAGATCAATTTATGCTTGTGTGTAGGAGATGATACTAGTAGCCATTTGTTCCTCTCACACAATGATGATAGAAAAACTAGTAACTGATTGTTAGAACAGCTCAGCCTTAACGACTCAACGTATCAATTGATGCACTCATAAAAACCCTGTAAAACTAGGCATTCCATGTTTATTTATGCCAAAAAAAATCACAGAAAACCTAACAAATTTTGCCCCAAAGAATCAGAGGCAGGATTTGGGCCAAGCAGTCTGGCTGCATGATTCTTTAGAACACAAGACTATATTATAAAGAGAATACCTCTAACAAGGATATGACTCAGAAAAGTAAAAGGGTGCTGAAAGTTACAGTGATAAAAAAATAGTATGTTGGGAAAGAAAAAAATATAAATAATATATAAATAAAATATAACAAATTTATTATAAATTTATTTATATTAATTCATTTATATTATAACAAATATAAATAAATAAAATTAACATAAAATATAAATAAAATTTAAAAGGTGTTACTAAATGAAGTAAAAATTGTTTACTCTAAAAATGCATGTATACATACATGCCTACATACATACATAAATAGGATCATAAAAATGAAAAGCTTATGAATGGCAAATGACACTGTCATTTCAACAAAGTGTCAGACTGCAGAATGGAAAAATATTTTTAGCAACTACATATATGATAAAGGGCTAATATCCAAAGTACATAAAAAAATCCTGATTTTAAAAATGGGGTACAAATCTAAACAGAGAATTCTCAAAAGAGGAAGTAGAAATGGCAGAGAAGCACTTAAGGAAATTGCTAATGTCCTTAGTCATCAGAGAAATGCAAATCAAAACTACCTTAAAATTACACCAATCAGAATGTCCAAGATCAATAAAATAAATACAGCTTATGATGGCGAGGATGAGGAGTAAGAAGAACACTCAAACACTGCTGGTGACAGTGCAGACTTGTATGACCACTATGAAAATCTGTGTGGTTGTTCCTCAGTCAGATGGAAATCAATCAACTTCAAGATCCAGTTATACCATTCTTGGGCACACACCCAAAAGACACTTCATCCAACTACAGAGACACCTGGTTAACCATGTTCACTGTTCCTCTATTTTTAGTAGGCAAAAATTGGAAACAACTTAGATGTCCCTCAACAAAAGAATGGGATAAAGAAAATGTGCTACATTTGTACAATGAAATAGTGCTTAATCATTAAAAAATGAAATTACGAAATTCTCAGATAAACGGATGGAACTAGAAAAAACTCACGCTGAGTGATTCAGATTTTTCAGGTTCAGAAAGAGAAATAGGATATGTATTCACTTATATGTGATGTTAGCTGTTAAGTCGTTTATAAGCAAGCTAGAATTCATAGAACTACAAAGTTTAGGCAGAGAGTAAGGGACTAAGGAGGATGGATGTATCACCTTAGACAATTATGGATGGATGTAGAGGACTGGAGTTTGAGGAAGCAGGGGAATTAGGGAAGAGGGGACAAGGGTTGGAATATGAGGAGGGACAGCTGAAACTAAAGGTAGGATATGAAGTGGAAACTTAAGGGTTCTTTGGAAAGTCAGTTGTGTTGTGTATTGTTTTGCTGCGGCAAACATGTAAAGGAACATTATGCAGAAGCAGTCTCAGTTGACAGAATGCTCTGCTAAAGTAAGCACGTGAAAGGGCAAGTGATGAAGGATTCTTTGCTAAGGACACATGTATTGATCTGCTTTTCTCTGTATAGATGTCAGAACTCCATAGAGAGAAATGCACCAAGAAACTTCTGGTGATGTGCTGTGGTTTCTTGCTGCTTCCACAGACTTGGACTGATTGGCAGAGTGATGTCAGCTGAGACAGACTCACTTGCTGAGGTAAGGCACGTGGTGAGGCAAGACCCATGGAGGACACATGATGTTTGGAGGGTATAAATAGGACCCAATGGACTGTGACACAGGCTGAGCTTGGCTTGCCGGAAGAACTAGCTGAGCAATGCTTGTGGGTCTTGCATCTTCACTGATCTTTGATTCACTGAGAGAGGTACAGCTTACCTCTCTGGCCCTCTTGCTGGCTTATGCCAATTTGGCTTAGGCCTGGCCATTCCCACTAGGTCATGCAACCACTGCTGCTATCCCAACACTACCAAACTGGGCTGCTAGTAAACCACTGAAGTGTTTGCAAGTGAATCAAGCTGCCGCTGCTGACCTGTGAGCTGAACTGCTCATTTCCTGACAACACAGATTGGAGTTGCTCCAAAGAACCTTTCTAAACAGGTTCACTTCCCCCGTATCCCTATGGTGAGTGGTAGCCTAGCAAGGAGGTTAAAGCATTTAAGAACTATCATTATTAAAAGTAATCTTTGAAAAAAAATTAAAGTTACAAATATAGAAACATAACACAGTAGAAGCTTCATTTAATGTATACATTTATGAAACTGACTTAAATAATGAGGAGACGGAGCCCCAGCTAGCATCTCTCTTTACCAAATGAACCTTCAAGCACATGGAATGGGTTACAGCTAATCTCATTGTTGGTTATAAGGATCCCATGGGAACCCCCAGAACAACCAATGCTATTACCAAGGTTATTGGTTGCTCTCTGCAAACTGAAGTAGTCTTATTGCTGAAGACAATACCTCCACAGTTCATTGAACAAGAAGTTGAGCTGGTGTCTTAAAAAAAACCTTCACCCTTAGGAAGTAGTTGTGGTACTGGAAGGTACTGTGTTTGTTACCAAAGGAGAAAGGTAAACACTAATCCTTTGATCTACAAGAGTGATCAGCCTGCAAGATATTTCGGTGCAGTAATGGCACAAAGTGTGTAGGAGTAATCAACCAGTATCTGATTTGATATAAGGCCTACTCCATTAAGGCCCATATCTGACTCTGCTTGGGTGACCAAAAACCTGAGACTAAACAGTCTAGGGACCTAGGGAAAAACAAGTACTACTGTTCTCCTAAAGGAATGTAGCAATAAAATGACTCCTAATGACATTCTGATTATACTTATAGATTAGTGCCTTGCTCAGTCATCATTAGAGAAGTTACCTCTTGCAGCAGATGGGAATAAATACCAAACAGCCAAATAATATGCAGAGTGAGAGACCTTGAAATGCTCCTCCTTAAGAGGGAGGTTTCCATCAAATCATTCCCCTGGGAACTCAGAGAAGTCTGCAGAAGGAGAGGCAGAAAAGGTATAAGAGACAAAGGGAGTGGAGGACACCAGGCCTGATACACAAATGAACTCACAGAGACTGAAGCAGTAAGTCCATGGGTCTGCTCCAGCCAGGGTCCTAGAGCTCAAAGGAGAAGTAGACACATACATACACACACACACACACACACACACACACACACACACACACACACACAACCAAAAGCTATTTCGAATTGATAGCCACCTGCAAATGAAAAATTAGTTTTCTCCAAGGGATTCTCAGTGGAGAAACAATCTAGTTTTAATGGCAGGTCCCAGGCTCAGCAGTAGATAGTCAACAGAGAAACAAACTCCATAGCGTCATGGGGGTTCTTTGCCTCATAATGTTAAGTCAGGGCATTTTTGTTGGCATTTTCTACCTTACAGGCCCTGTGCTTATGTATTATAGCTTTGGATGTTGAGTATTTTTAATGGGATTCCAGAGTGTGCGGCTGTGTGTTGTCTCTGCATCTGTGTGCATGTATTTTACTTGTTTGGTTGTTTTGTCATTTACTGATTTGCTTAATTTTGAATTATCTTGTTTTATTTTATTGTTATTCCTTAGATAAATGCCCATTTGCTTCCTAACAATAGACAAAAAGGATGTGGATCTACATGAGAAGGAAGATGGAGAGAATCTGAGAAGACTTGGAGGCAGGAAAGGATAATTGGAATGTCTTATATGAAAATAATCTCTTTTCTGTAAAAGAGGATAAAGGACAAAAATGTATGGAGAAAAAAGAAGAGAGGGGTTTATGGTTTTGTTTTGTTTGGTTTGGTTATTTTTTAAAGAAGTCTAAATTTCAAACCCATCACATTCAGAGTGTTAAAGTTAAGCTAATGGGAGACAGAAAGGTTCTGGTAACGGCTAAGGGTGGCTGACTAAGCATTATGCAATAGTATAGTTTGTTTTATAGGTCTTTTATGTAGAGTCATTACAGTAGAAGCAATGACAGTAGGAGCATTATTGAGCCTGAATTCAGTTTGGGGGTCTTTTACATCAATAGCAAAACAAGACTAATAAAGCAAGTCATTCAAAAAATTCCAAGAACTGATTGTGTTATAAGACCTATTCAATTATAGAACTCTCTTAAGAGATGAAAATAAAAAGACCCAGTCTCCCTTACACCTAAATTATAGAACCATGTTAAAGAATTACCAATGGCAGAAGAAATGAATAGAAAACAATGGTTGAGCTTTGAATGGATATCAAGCTCCTGTTACATAGCAAGATGGAACTAGCTAAATAACACAACTCACATCATAGGGCAGGGAAGTCTACTATCTCATGAACAGGCCACTCTTCTCTTCCCCTTAGCCTTCCAAAAATGTACGCAGTGGACAGGCACAGGATGGCAAAGAATGGGAGAATGGGCCAGTCTCAGGAAGCATATATCCAGTAGGCCTAAGACAAAAGAAAACTCAAGGGCTTTCTTGACTCCTATGATCCACTAGAGTTTGCAAAGCCAACCATGTGCAGCTTCCCAAAATGGCCACCTTCCTAGAAAAACATTCATCTTCCTACCTTTATCTACATAGGTCAACTCAGATCTGAGCTCATCTGGTGCCTGACATCCTCCACATCAGGAACTGGGAATTGATGACACTGTTATTTCTATATTTTTCCACTGGAAAAGACACTTGTTGTTTCAGTTTATTCTTAAAAGTTTTGAAGGAAGCTGAATCGGTTGTATTTTGTTTCTGCTTGTGAAAACAGCACCAATGTTCTTCTTTTTAAAAAATAAATATCAATGAATTGTACTTCTTTAAAAATACTTATTTGGATCTGATATTAAAGGCAAAGGGCATTCTGAACTGAGCAAGATATGAGGCTTCTGTGTTCTTCACATGTGCTTTTTTTAAGAGACAGTGGGATAATAAATATACTTTTTCCTACACTTGTTCTCAAATATATATAATGTTTTACTTATTTACTGTTGTGGCTTTTTTTATTTCTGAAGTAGACTTATAGGGCAAAAATGGTTATATAGAAGTTACAGACCTGAACTGTGAACTGTGGTATTGTTTTAAAAATCATCCCATATTCTAATGTCCATGTATCAGAATTCCAGCTTCTTTATCTTTATTTAAAGACATGCTTCTTTCCTTTTTTCCTTCCTTTCTTCATTCTTTCTTTCATTCCTTCCTTCCATCATTCTCCCTCCCCCTTCTCTCTCTTTCTTCTCTCTTGCTCCTTCCCTCTGTTCCTCCCTCTCTCTTCAATTTTTATTTTAATTTTTTTTCAGTACTGCCCCAAAAGAAAGACTATATTTCCTATCCTACCTTACAGTGAAGGAGGTGAGTGGGACCTAGTAGCACACAAGCAGAAATTTGCTGTTGCTTAAACATAGAAATATGACTTGGGTGGTGAGGAAAAGAAGGACAGACACAAAGACCCATGTAGAGAAAAACTGTATCTAGTACTCTTTCTGTACAACAACCCAAAACCTCAGTGTATTTCTTGCACCCAGCACAGAAGGAGGAGTTAGCTAGTTGGAGTGGGTAGTTTCTATAAGGAAAAAGTCTCAGCCTGTAAACATCCAGGAGAAGAAAGGAGAGGTGGGTGATTTCTATACACTCTGTCAACATTCCCACATGGAACAGAGGAAGGCTGGCATTTCCCAAGCTAACCCCCAGCCAAGACTTCACCAGTTCCCATGAGTCTGAGGAATTAGGGTCCTTGTCAATAATCTACACTCACTTAGGGCTTCCTCTTTTCTGTGTACAGGAAAACCTCCTATTAGATCTGCCTTATGTCAAATATGGAGCAGATCCATCCGGTGAAATGCTCAGATGTTTGCAGACAATAAAGAGCGCTTGATGTCACTTCCATGCTGTGGTTTGAACACCGGAGATGCATCGTGAGCATCAGATTGAAATCTAATAGAAGCATTACGTGTTTACCTTTCCCCCTGAGGCAAGCCCCATGTAATCATGTGCCTCCACCTTTTACTCACATGTCCTTGGTCACGTGTTCCATGGACTCCCTGATCCCCACATTTAACTCACAATACCTTTCCTCTTTCCTAGTTTATGTCCTTGTTTTAGGGCTTACCACTTAATATACCATATGTTTTCCTGTTGATATTTATGATGTTTCTTCTGAAGTATACAGCTCAGTGATGACATTGTTTTTGTGTGCTCATACACTCAGCATGCAAACCGAAGATGCACACACTCATCCCATGAAATTCTTGCAGGTGAATGAAATCACATCAGAAGTATAAAGATGAAAAATGAGGGCCTGATCATCATGGCATGAGGCCAGTCCTGGGAACCTATTCTTCTTGTGAGTTTTAAACTCCTAAACTTTTAAACTTCTAAAAATTTTAAACTTTTGCCTAATATATTGCACTAATATATTATATCATGTTACATTTCACATGATCTCCTCTCATCCGAACATTGTCACCCTGTACATCCCTGGGAGTTTCCATTGTCCTAGGTTTCTCGCTCATCTCTGAGACATACCTCAAGTCCCTACCTTCCCCATCTACCAGTGGTATCTATTCTATTTCCCCTTCCCAGGGAGATTTATAGTCTTCCTATGAGCCATCCTTGTCACTTAGTTCCTTGGATCTATGGACTGCAGCACTATTATTTTTTAGAACTAATATCCACTTATAGGAGAATACATACCATACTTATCTTTCTGGGTTTGAGTTACTCACTCAGAATGATTTCTTTTTTAGTTTCATCCATTTACCTGAAAATTTCATGATGCTATTTTTTTAACAGCTGAGTACTGCTCTATTTTGTAAATGTACCACATTTTCTTTATCCATTCTTCAGTTGAGGGACACCCAAGTTGTTTTCAGTTTCTGGATATTACAAATAAAGTTACTATAAATATAGTTGAACAACTGTCCTTGTAGTATAATGGAGCCACTTTGGAAATCAATTTGGAAGTCTCTCAGATAACTAGAAAATGGCCTATCTCAAGACCCAGCTATAACAACTGAAGTGGGAATTTCGGGTTTCCTTTGAGATTCAGTTGTGTCATGTGATGTTTTTCTGGCAGCTGTCTTATGAAAGGATATTTTACTGAAGCAGACACACATGAGAGAGAATGTTTTGCAGAGAACAGACATGTGGTGCTTTTCTGGAAGCTGACTGGTGAAAAGGCATGTAATATTTTGCTGGAATGGACTTTGAGAGGACAGGTGATGTTCGGAAGGTGTAAGTATAAATCAACAGACAGTGGATGATGCTCTGGAATTGTTTTACCTTGCTGATCTATGTAGGGATTCGCTGACACTAGTCTTCACTGATGACACTTTGACATTGGTTCAACTTGCTGGTCTTCTCTGATCTTCACTTCTCTTCACGTCATAGAGAAAAATGCACCAAAGGACTTCTGGTTGTGTTCTGGCTGCTTCTTGTCACTTCAGCAGACTGGTGCTACTTGGTGGTGCCTCACAGTTTCTTCCGGATTAAGCAACTGCTTCTAACTCATATTTGGTGTTTTGCTAGTGGACTAGACTACTGACAACAAAGATTGGAATTGCCTCAACAAATTACTTTTCAATAGGTTCACATTCCCCTTGTCCTTTTAGCTATCTTCCCCCTACCTTTGGTCAGGGAGCTATAAGGGAGATTGAATCATTTAAGAACTCTTATTAAAGTATGTTTTGAAAAATTTAAGCCTACATCTCACTCCTGGGTGTGTATGCAAAGGGTGCTCCATCCTACCACAAATATGACTTTCAAATGCATGCCCCAATGGCCTACTTCTTCCAACTAGGCCCCAGTTTCTATAGTTTATGATACCACCCAAAGTAAGGTAAGGAGTCATAGACCCAGCATTTAACACAGAAGACATGTCATATTCAAAATGTAACAGTGGTGTCATGCCATTTAAGGGTCTACTTAGCCATGTAACCTTCCTATCATGTTCTCTGCTTCCTGGTCACCATTGAGTGAGAAGTACTACCCCACCGTACCCGCTTTGCTATGCTGTTCTAACTATAACATCTAAAACTGTTGGGCAAAATAAATCTATGATCATTTTCTCTCAGGTGTTTTTCATTGCTCTAAAAAAGTTGACTAACAGAAGGACTACATTCATTTATTTTTAACCTAAAATTCACAAGCAGGTATAGTATAAAAATAAACACCTATTTGTTCTCCTTATGTGTGTTCCTTCTAGGTACATAAATACATGTGAGTAATTATATAGACACTATATAGAGAGATATATAGATAGATATTATATATCTATATCTATATATTATATAGATATATCTATATCTTATATATTATATATCTATATCTATAGATATAGATATGTACAGAGAGAGAGAGAGAGAGAGAGAGAATCTGTCACTTCAGGACCTCTCCAGTCAGAGTACTCATATCAAAGTTATTACAGAATACTTCCTGTGTCTTATGATCAGTACAGAAGATACCAAAAGAGAACAGACAGTCAAACAGAAGGAGAATCAAACATATGACTGAAATTCCTCTAGTGAGATGCCTATGCGTAAATCAGTCAACACCTGAAGTCACTGGTCTTCAAGCTCTACTAACATTAAGAAAAAGGATATTCACCAAGCAAGATTTGCTAGCTGCAAATAGGCAGCAGTTACTTCATATATACTTTGTATACATTATACATATATATTTATATATAATATAAATATAAAATAATATAAATGTAAAAGTTGCTATTATGTGTCTCCACAGGGTCTTAACAATATTAGTCACCATTTAATGGAGCTAAAAGGCAAACCATTAAAGCTTCCCTTTGCTATCTTCTCTCCTAGAAGTATAGATGAAGAATATATATATATATATATACATATATATATATGTATGTATATATATATATATATCATGGATTTGCCTTTTAGCTCCATTATAATAGTGACTAGTATTGTTAAAGGCCCTGTGGAGACACATAACGGCAGCTAATATAATATATATTAGATATTGTCCAAATCCTTGAGAAAATAAAAAAAAACTATATATAAATATTTTTATTCCAATCATAGATTTTTAAAGACCGTCTCCCTAATGCTTAACTTGAGCCCAGCTTCTAAAAATTATTATACCTTTTCTTCTGATCCAAAAATTTAACCCACAAATTGTAATTCTTATCAAAAATCTAGTTGCCATACATTTGATGGAAACGTCTGCAATTTGAAATCTTCTAAAGAACCTGATGTCTGAAGATGTACATCTCCTCCAGAAGCATATTTACTCCCTTTCATAGTGAAAACAGTTCCAGATGTTTTGGGGCAACACTCTTCCAGTGCAGCTGCCATCTGCAGCAGTGTACCTGGGAAATTCTGACACTTCCGTCATTCTGAGAAATGTGCTAAATAAAATTGCACACAAGATGTTCATCTGGGCTATCAGCAATTAGCTGATTAAAATGAAATGATCGCTGGTGAAATTGGAAGAACGGTGGCCACTTGAGCATGTGTTCGTAGCATTCAAAAGAATGGTACTTTGTATGGGTACAGAACCTGTTCTCCAAGAGCCATTTGTTTTAAAAGTGCCACTCTAACAAAGAAATGCACTCGAAGGGAATTTGTTAGATTACATGTTTTTAATTTGGTCTCTCGATAATATAATTATATTAGACTTTGCCTTGCTCCAAACGTTCCTTCAGCTAATGAGTTCAAGCCCACATGGACTAAGCTGTTGTCTCAAAGAACTGAAATAGTAAAGTCAAATGAAAATGGCTTTTACGTAGTCTAAGTCATAAAGCTGTACTAACGAGCACTGCCTTGTGTCTGTAACCCACTGGTAAGGGAGAGGCATTTCTAAGTATTATTTGCTCCACTTACTTAACAAGTTCTTCCCTGACTTTATAGAAACATAATGGCCCACTCTGCTAGTTATTATTTAAAGAGGCTCCCACTGATTGCAAAATAACAGAAATTTTTCTTTAAAATAAAGTAATGATACACATTAGAAAGGAATACACTGTCAAGGTTGACAGTGGACCACATAGTTGAAGGTACTCAAGAGCCTGTATAATAGTGATGGGCCTTCTTTTTAAGGAGTTTGTGAGACAAAGGCATTTGATTCATAAGGGGCATAGTTTAGATAATTCCCTAATTATATAATAATTTTAAGTAATGCAACTGGTTCTATTCATATAAATGTCTAGTTACACATAGGTATAAGATGCTCAATAGAACATTCTCCCTAAAAGTTCTCTTGGAGGACCCAGATGACTTTATTAAGAATTTCTCAAAACTAGTTCAGCCTTTCCTACTCCTAAACACAGACATAACTGAGTATGACTTAAAAGTATCTAAGTTTGAGCATTGTTAGGGGAAGGATAAACATATTTCATTGTTCAGAGTGTGGTACATATAGCTTGATGAAGGTAGGGTCCTATGTTGCTAGTAAGTTGCTAGGTACATTGTTCAGAGAGAGATGTGTGAATATTACAAACATGTATGAGTATTGGATGCCAAGTGGATTACTAAAAAGCACTGTATGCATGGCCTAAACTAAGTGGAGTCTCATGCTGCTAAGCCATGTTCTATGCTTGCTGCCTAAACACTTCATCTCCTACACACTGTTACCTTTATCTTATTTATTGGGCATGCCAATGAACATTTCAAGTGGTTCAAAGGTCAACTAGCTCATTAGAAAAATATTTCCTGAAACCTTTGGACACAAATGCTCTGGTCTTCTTTTCCCATATAGAACATAGATGATTTAAAATTTCTCCGTACAAGTTGCTAAAAATTTGCATTATTTCAAACATCTTCCTGAGTTGACTATGACAAGACTTTCCAAAAAAAAAAAAAAAAAAAAATCTGCGCTCACTGTCCTCAAGTCTTCTCAACTCTGCAGAAACAGATTGTACTCAAGATTAAGAGAAACATTTTATTGCCACGATCCAAGTTGTTCCTTCTCTTGGCCTTTATTTCCTATTCTCAGGGAACTCTTCATCTCCATAGCAATCCACCTTTCTGCTTTCTGTGCTCCCTGCATAGCTTTCAAGTTTTTCAGTCCTTATACCTGTTTTTCAGAGTTGGGTCCTTAGTCTGCTATAACTGTTCTTGAGAAATCGCCCATTTCCATGGCAATGATGATGGTTTCTATACATCGCTGTCACCCACTTCACTCCCTCTGCTCTTCCCAGGTTCTTTATTTCTGTAACAGCATGAAATACCCACCTTGCTACTAAAGTTGGGTATGTGGGCTACTCTGACTCTTTGTTCTCCTTCATAGCCTGTACATAGCAACTGTCAGATTCTGTTATCATCTCCTGCTCATATCTTATTCAGCTCCATGGCCCTCTCCTTCATAAATGAGTGTAACAGCCAAGCTTATCTTCTATGTCTTACTTAGCTTGATACAGAATCTTCTTTAATTTTTATTTCTACTATGATGAGAAATTTTATATTAATCATATATAATGTATATTAGTATGAAAATTTATAAATCTTCACGAAGTCAAGTTAACACTACGTTGGAAATGCATCAAGAGTCTTTTTGCCCTACTAATAAGACACAAGGTACTGAGAATTTTATGCTACACTTCAGTGATGTAAATCTAGGTTTAGTTAGTTTCTCAGGGCCATCTCCCTCTTTAACTTGACTATATGCTTGGTCACACTGAGCTAAATGTAATCTCACTAATACAAGAGCCCACCTGCCCTTTTCTCTGACCACCTTCTTAAGCTAAGGCGAGATCCTCTTCCTGTGGGATGAGTATCTCTAGACTTTTAGACAACATTTGCCTCGTTGTGTTTTGAATTCCTGTTTTCTACCTCTACTACAGGATAGGCTGAGACCAAGTGTACCCTCTCTTAAATCCCAGCACATTATACAGTTCTTGGTCATACTCAATTGGGTATATCAAATTTTTAAAAGACAAAACTGCTCAATTAGAACTCCAACTTAATGTATTTTCCATTACCTATATTAGCCTTCGAACCTAAATTTATACTACAATATACTGTGGCATTCTCGGCTTTATAACTACTTGAGTACTTTTAGCCCAATTCAGAGCTCATCTCCTCCTTGAATCCCAAAATAATTGAGCAGAAATAAAATTGATATAATGCTTCTCATCCTTTACCACTCTTCTATGCACGCATTTATGAGTATGTCAGACATTTATATTAATTCATGTCTTGTCCCTGAACAAAACATCCTTCAAGTACTAGTGCCCACATTCATATAATTTAACTACTCTAAACTGTAGCAAATACATGCCATTCAAACCATGTTTATGAATTGTTACATTTTTGTTTGCATATTATGGTGGTTTGGATAAGAATGACCCCACAGGCTCATAGATTTGAATGCTTGTTGATCAGAGAATGGCGCTCTTTGAAAGAATTAGGAGAGGTAGCCCTGTGGAAGGAACTATGTCACTAGGGGTGGGCTTTGAGGTTTCAAAAGATCAAGCCAGTCCCAGTGTCTCTTTCTCCTTGCTGCCTGTGAATCCAGATGTAGAAGTCTCAGCTACTTCTACAGCACCATGTCTGCCTGCATGTTGCCGTGCTCCCTGCCATGGTGACAAAGGACTAAAGCCCTAAATATGTATGTAAGCTCCAATTAAATGCTTTTGTTATAAGAGTTATGATGCTCATGATATCTATTCACAGCAATAGAACACTAACTCTGACACATGTTGAGCAGGGTTATTTTCAGATTACTTTCCCAAAAAAGTGAATATTTCAAGCTATTAATTCATTACAAAGAATTTCTAAATTCTTTGTAGAATTTTTTTTTCAATTCAAGTTCTGAACTAAGTTTTCTAATTTTTATGGATAGATTCCATAGAAATATATTCCTGAATTTCAAAATATATTGAAAATGATCAGTATTTTTTTAAAACTTTATTGAATTACTGTTAATGAAAGTGATACAGAAAAAATGACTTCTGAAATATTTTGAGATTGGTTTTGTTATATAATACAAATTTAGCTGTATAAATTTGTTAGGTATACTTGAAAAATATATACTGCCTTGGTTTTTTTGAGTAGTTTTTTAAATAAAATTTAAACTGCGATAGTTTTTATCACAGTTATCTAGTGACAATGAGCCAGGCTAGTTGTCATAATTATGTTTGTCATTAAACATTGGTTCTCTGAACTTTTCTTTGCACATTTCAATGCGATAATATTAACTTCATTCACCCTTATTCATTCATTTGAACTTTATTCAATACTTAAGAAGGTTCTTCAACAATGTTTCCCTACTTCAAAACCTGTATGTTTAGATGTTAATGCAAGCATCCTGGCTAGCTTTGGGTCAGCTTTTCATAATCTAGTTTTTCTTCATCTCTCTGCATTTTACTCTGCTTTATTGCTGTTTTTACTGTGTTTCTCATAAAAAAATAGGCAACATGTTGCTTTGTTTTCTGTCTGACAATCTTTGCTAACTAGCACATTTAGTATTTGTAATAATTGAGATTCTTATACTAATGTCACCTAACTTCTTGTCTGTGCACATGTAGCTTGTTTTTCTACCTTTATTTGTCCTATTTGATTTCTTTTAGATTAAGATTCCTTCACCTTTCTTTCATTTCTCATTGATAGTGTGGCTGTTACCAACAACTAACGACTCTTCCATTTTAACATTTACAACACAACAAACGTTAAACTTCATTAATTCCTCTTCACAACAAATGATATGAAAAGCTTAGCACTAACCTGTATTAGCTCTTTTGACATGATTTCATCCTTTGTTTACATTTTAAACCTACCTCATACATATTGTTAATGTTTCATGACATCATATCGAACATTTTCTTTCATTATATTTTCTTCTTGAATCAAATTTTCCTTACAAGGTTATTATTCTCCTCCAAAAGTTTAGTTTAAAATGTTCCAACACCAGGTCTATTTATAGTAAACACACTTGATTTATACAATTCTTTTACTCCTGAGATTTTGTTTCACTGCACGTAGAACTCTGGCTGGACACACACTGCTCCCAATGTTGGGAGTATTACTCCACTGACCTCCAATGTCCACAGCTGCTGCTCAGCCTCATGTAAACATTCTTCTATAATTGTCTTTTCTCTCTAACTCTTTTCAAAGTAGGCTCTTAATATTCAGCATTATACAGATTTACTTTTAAAAAGTTGGTGTGAATTTCATTTCATTTGCATAGTCTCAAATTCCCTTAGCTTCCTGAATAAAAAAAAAATTTTAACAACATTCTGGAAAAATTTCAAGCACCATTTCTTTGAATACTGACAACTGGCATTGTGTTTGGGAGGTACACCGTCTTGCATGTATAATGGACCATATTACTCCATCATGAATGGTTCTTAATTTCTCTTCCACATCTCCCAGGTCTAGCATCTAATATACTAGTTCTTTTTCCCCATCAACCTTCATTATTAAATATATGCAAAATGTATGTAATAGACAATTGTTTACATTTATCCCATGAATCCAGGCTAGGATAAGAAACTGAGTACTAAAAACACTCTTGGTACACAACTCAACCTCCCTTCTCCTCATCATCACCTCAGGTAAACTTTCCTGGCATTGGTGTTAATTACTGTCTTTAGTCCTCTTAAGTAAGCATCCTTTAACAGCCTTTCTTTCAGCTCTGCCTACTGTGTGACATTAATGTAAGAAGAATCATGTAGCATGCATCCTGTCATACCTAGCTAACTTACATGATCACTACTTCTGACAGTTGTCCATATTAATTTTGGTAGTAATCATTCATTCATTTTTATTTCATTGTAGAATCAATGTCTTGGTTGTTCATCTCACTTCCTCAGGTTTCTATTTTCTAATTTTTCCCCAGTAATATTTGTCTATTATGCACCAGTGCCTTCAAGATAAACTATTTTAAAAAAATGTGTCATTTTTCTAATTGTCTTTGTGTTTTCTATGTACGTGCATACACACATGCTCATGTTTAGAGGGGTGCACTGTGTCCATATGCATGTGAGTGCCAGAGGACAATGGTCTGAGTCATTCTCAAGGAATGCTCATTATTTTTTGAGGCAGGGTCTCTCACTGACCTGGAATTCATTGACTAGGCTTAGATAGCTAGCAAAAAGTTCCAGGGATCTGCTTTTCCAGTTTCCCCAGCATTGAACTCACAAGAAGACTTAAGTCCATTTCTTGCAAACAAACGCTAATCCTCGTGTTTGCAAGGAAAACACATTATTGACTGACCTATCTCTCCATCTCATTTCCCCATGGTTCGCTGATGTGTTTATCAATCTAAAGTTATATTAAATGTCCAGGGTATATAAGAGGTCTCAGTATTCTCTCTCCTATTGTGTGGCATCCATCCATTTATAAATTTAGCTATGTTAATTCTAGATGCTTATTTTGTATATGTTCATTATTTTGATGACTACACACACACACACACACACACACACACACACACACACACAATGACATCCTGTGGTCACTGTTTCTACTGACTCTCAAGAAAGTTTCATTTCTTACAATTTTTTATTGTATGTGTGCACACATATGTGTGTACATGTGTGTGTGCCGGAGCATGTGTATATAAGTGTGTGTTTACTTAACTTTGTACATGCGTGTATATGTGTGTGCTCATGTGTGTATATTAATGTGCATGTGTGCACACATGTGTTTAATAACTACCTTTTAACCAGATGATGCTACTTGCCTGTATGATATAGGGCAAGTTATTAATTCTCTGTGCCTCTGAAAATGAATATACTTTATAAAAACATCAACATTTTTGTAAGAAAAATTATATTTTGAGAACATTATAGAATACATTTGACTCCTATGTTAAAAGCATAACATAAAAGTGTTCCAGTTGGGTACAGGAGTATATGTCTTAGATTCCATAATTGGGAGACTGAGGTTGGGGCGTCATGAGCTTGAGATTGGAATGGACTACACAGCAAGGTTTAGACCAACCTGGACTATGAAACACTACTCAAAACAAACAAATGAACAGAAAAGTATAATCATTCCTCAAGGTACATGTTTGCTTCTGCCATGTGTCTAAGGATATTGCCAACATGAGACACGTCTGACCTCCAGTTGACATTTACCTTTCATTTTATCATTTTTTTAATTATATAAGAATACAAATTTATGCATCAACTTGTGTCGGTGCAGGTTCACAGTTGAGAATTCCCAGGAAACATGCTTCTCTCCCTATTTTTAATCTGTCTCAGGCTCATTACAGGATCTTCTCCATGGAATGTCCTTCGTCTGTGTTCATGCTCTAAACATTCTAGTCTTCGATGATCCTGGTGTTTTGAAAGTGCCTAATACCTACCTAGATCTATAACTTAGAGCACCTCCCTCCTTCCCATGCTGCATAAGCCCCAGTATTCAGTTGCCATGGATACAGATACTGCTAGGTCAAGTACCAGTTCCACCCTGCACTGGTGCTGTGGATTTCTACTTATGTATCATTCGTGGCCTCTGAAGGTTTTCATCTTTCCTGATCAAGTTTCCTGCTGTAACTGCCACTATTTCAGACTTTTAGTTGTTCTGTACATGTACATGGTGGGATTTCTCTGAATACTATGCTCATAAAGAATGTAACATGCAATGTTACATTTTCAGTCTTAGTGGCACATATGTCTGCTGATTAAGTGACACTTCTAACCCAAGAACCTTTACAAGATGACTGAGTTAATGTTAAGCATATTTGTTTCTCGAGAGAGATGTTTTCCACCAGAAATCCTTTTACTTATCCACATGTCCTACAGCCCATGGGTGAAGCCAGTCATACAAAGTCTTTGAAATGTTGTTTTTAACACATTTTATTAAACAGCCTGTGCTTAAATGATAAATCAGAAAATATTGCATATCATCACAATGAATTATTACCTAACATACCACAGACACATTATTGAGTATACAAAACAACATCCATGTATAGTTTGGGCACTTAGATGCTCCCCATCATGTGAACTAATTCTGTATGGCTATTTCAAACTTCGCTCAACCACAGTGAAAGGAGCTGGAGAGGCTCGGTTGCTAGGGCAGGTGAAGCAGAATCACAGAAGGTAGGCATCTTGGTGGCTATTTTGAGAAGGTGACACTTTCTTTCAGTGACACCAAGACTGTGGTGGAATATACAGCAACTGCCTCCTTGGCACGGTTTGACATGTTTAATGTGTTCTGATATTTGCTCAAAGCATATTAAGGAGCTATGTGACAAATTTCCAGTTATACATGAACTTTTATGATGGCTAAGTTCACTAATTTAAAATTTTTTACTTTTACTTTATCTAGTTTTAGTTTGATTCATTTCTCTTACTTTTTTCTGGTGAAAGAATTTAAAGTAGAAACAATATTTTATGTACTACTCACTTCATAAATGTTGCTCAGTATAAATATTGCTTGTATCAAATCCTAAGTTTCTTATTAAACTTCTTCTTATTCATACCTTAATTCATAATCTTAAAAAAGTCTCTTCAATGCTATGTTCTTTCACATTTGCATTGATTTTTCTGCTACTCTTACAAATATTTTATAGAAATTATAATAGAACCCATGCAATGGAATAAAATAGCATGAATAAATGTATGCATAATGATATTTACATTGATGTTTTTACCACTTTGACTTTTTTCAGACTTATTAATCTAAATAATTTATATTGTTTTATATTATTGAGAACATTCTATGTACAAAATTTTATGTTATTATTTTTTAAAAATATAACTATTGTTTTTCTATTATACATTCCTCCATAAAATGTCTTTTAATTGATCATTTTCACTATTATTTAGATTATTTTCCAGGTTTGGATTATGTCTTATGTTGTAATGAAGTTATTACACTTTAACTTCATTCTGTATATTTTCAAAGGCAAATTCATTGAAGTCTAATAACTAAAAAATTTTCATTAAGCACTATAAAATGTTTAAATATGTACACACACATATACACATATATGTATATATATATGTGTGTGTATGTATATACATATATATTAATGTTTTTTTTTTAAATTGACTTCTGGTATTCCATCAAGTTAGAAGGAATTATGGGTGAAATATTTCTTCCTGTTTAATAAGCTCCCTGGAATTTTATCACCTTGTTCTCTTTCACCTTTTCCTCACACTTAAATTACAATCCAAACCAAGCTCTCCCTGTGGAGGAATTGAAATGGAATCTCTTATTTACTAGTCTTGAACCAAAGCACTTTTCATGATCACTTTTTGTCAAGTCAAGCAGGAGGTGTACAAGAGAATGCTGTTACCTCAGAGCCAGTCGATATTAATAAACAAAAAGCTTAGCTGGCCAGCTCAAACCCAGGAACCAGAATAGTTGAATTATAAATAATTGTGTGTGTGCATACTTACATATGTATACACACACACACACACACACACAAACACACACACACACACACACATACACATCAAAACACTTCCAATACTTGTAGCTGGTTTTTGCTAATTTGTGGGTTCTAATTTTTCCCACCCTTTATCATCCCCAACACTGGTTTCACCCCCTATCACTAGATAAGAGAAAAGAATAGAGAGAGGAGAGAGAGAGAGAGAGAGAGAGAGAGAGAGAGAGAGAGAGAGAGAGAGATCTAAATTTAATTTCTTGTTTCTTCTTTCCCTGCAATGACCAGCAACCACCAACCCCACCTAATGGAGCTCTAGAATTATATACCCCCTGAAACGTTCCCAGAATTCCAACAATCACAGAAACTATCTGAAGCTGGCAAAATCATACCTCTGCTACAGTACGAGGCAAATCATAGTCAGCTGCTGTGAAGCAGTCTCGTATTCCCACATCTGGAATTGAAACAAAAACATATTCCTAATAACATTTCTATGTTTTTTTTAAAGAAACAAAAATTCCAGAATTCTCACAACATGTACTTTTTATTAAAATGATTGCATATTACAGGGTTTTTTTTCCCCTTTGAACTTCTCTACCAAGGACAATCTTGCTATAAATTTCCTGATTACCACTCTAATTCACTAGATACTTAAAGCTTTTTATCCAAGGATTAGAAAAGATGCAAAGTAATCCACATACACTAATGTATATTGGTTCAAAATCAGCACCCCTTATGTACAGAATTTACTTATTCATTTTGTGGCAATTAATCAGAGAATAATAGAGAACAAAGCTGGACAAATAATCAGAAGAGACTCTGTTTAAACATAAAATAGAAGAATAATAAAGGATGATCTGGAGGATAGGTGGAAGAGGTGATCAGTGCAGTCAGGCTGCAGCCCCATCCTTCTAGGTAGACAAGGCATACACCTGCTGGTTGAGTATTGATACAAAGTCATCAGGAAGTGGCTAATTAAACTCAGTGTTATTTATTCCAAGCCAGAAAATTGTGCTGTGTTTTGAAAGAAATTTCATTTAAGACTTTTGAAATTATTTTAGACATTTAACCATGTGTGCTGTGAAATTTTTTAATTAATTGTCCATTTCTGAAGTTACCATAGACATGGGTATTATATACTCCTGCTGTCAATTTTGGGTTGTTCACTGATTCTTAAATCTGTGTTTTATTCACTCTGTGTTGATTCTGCCAGATGAATTCCACAAGAGAAGCCCATTTCCCTTGGGCTTTCAATTGCCTCATTCTACCTGCTCTCTGCTCAACTCTGTCCTAACTGACCTCTCTCTATTTCTCAGAGCTTCCAAGAGCCATTGGATTTAGCTATTTATCTTATTTTATAACTTAAAATTTCCTCCAAAAATTCTATCATTGCAAATTTTGAATCACGATGCTTCTGAAATTTAATACTAACCTATTGCCAAATAGAATGGGGGGAGGGAGAAAAGAAAAATATTATTTTATTCACTGAATGTGCATTTGCATACAGTTTTTTAACTTAAACTGATGGCTGCATTTTGAAGTACAAATGTTAGACAAGTGATGTGAGCTACAGCCCCAACCCAATACCTTTTCAAATTTGCGTTTTAAATTTTTTTTATTTTACCTTTTGAAACTGTAATTCGATAATTTCCTCCCTGCCCTTTCCTTCCTCCATCCCCTCTTGTATATCACTCCTTCCACTCTCTCAAACTCATGACCTCTTTGTTTAATTGCTATCATACAAAAACACACACACACCAAAATAGATAATTACAATATCTTTTTAAAATCATCAATAAGGCAAGTTTTCATTAGCACTCAAAAGTTCTATTGGCCTAATCCATTGTTGCCATTGAGTGGAATTAGAAGCACTAAAGTCATTGGAAATCTGGTCCTTGAGCACTCCTCTTTGTGCACAGTAGCTGTTCAGGAGTGCAGCATCTTATTATCTCTCTCATGTCTACCACCACCTCTTTTATATGTATGAATCACTGCTCTGACCCCTACCACACCCCATCTCTTTCTAGTTTTTTCAACAACATATTGCTTCAAGAAGAAAGAAGAATGCCTAGCATCTTGCCTGGTGCCGTATGTAGCACTTACCTGTATGAGCAGAAACAGGAAAGCTGTGAGGGAAGCCGATAAGATCACAACTGGTCAAGTTTCTTATGTGGTCTAAGACTACAAAAACCTGGCAAGGAAGATAACCATGCCCACTTGAGTGCAACTGAACTGCAAGCATGTTAGGTGCTAAAAATGAAGCCATTGGGCGCCATTTTTTATTGTCAATGTTTCTCAAAACATGGTTTGCATCAATTAAGTCCTTCACCCTTTCACTTAGCACAGTAGAATCTGCCTTTAGTCCACGTTGTTCTCCTCCAACATTATTTTTAAAACTTCAACAATGACTTATTAAGATACATGACCCAGTTTAAGGTCTTTATCATTCCTGTCTACAACAGGTCCTTGTCAAATACTCTTTTCTTGAAATTCTTTCAACCATAATTTTTCGGTGTCTCTACACTGGCATTTCCAAAGTATTTTCATCAAATCAATAGTCCAAAGAGAAGAAATTCAAAAGAATATTCACGAACAATTTGTTTTGCCAAATATGGGTCCCCTGCAAAAGTCATAATCCTCATTAGCACATTAAAGTCTCTGTGAAATTTAACTTGAAAAGAATCTTGCACAACTATGGTGAATCCAAAGTTTCCAAATGAGAAACCCATTTCTTCACAACAATCTCAGTTCAGTGCTTTAGAACATTCATGTTTATCACAGTTTAACATGTTTCATGTTAGGGTGCTGCTAAGACTCAGTGGCACCCTGAAACCACTGCTAGCTAGTGACAGTCGCTAGGAGTTGTCACTTCCTGAGTATAAACAAACATGGTCATAATTATTCAGATTTTCATCATAGCAATTGAGTAATATATTTTTATTGGTATTATTCAGGGTTTAAACAACAACAACCAAGACTTACCCTGTGAGCCAAAACGCATGACAATCCAAATGAGGAAAACATGGTATTAGTCAAACACATATTCGCCACTGAAGAAACAACTACAATTGCTCCTCTCTCTCTCTCTCTCTCTCTCTCTCTCTCTCTCTCTCTCTCTCTCTTTCTCTTTCTTTGTTTATTTATTTATTTATTCCTGGTAAGCAATACTTTATGGAAGAATAGTTGAGAACTACCCACAGATCAATCATGTTCACCACTGAGGCAGAGATAAATACGTCTTTTGAGGTATCAAACAAATAACTAAAATATTGGAGAAACTTTAATCTCTCAGAATAGATTAAATGTTTTTTTTTTCAAAAAAATGTAGACGACTTCATAGGACTATTGTTTTTAGAACTTCATATCATAACTTTTTTCTTACTCTGAGACACATAAAGTAGTGGTATATTTTACTGACAGTGTCTTAGCTCCTTATACACAGCATGAAGATGTCATGAAGCAATTGTCTTCATTTATGAGCTATTGCTATGATTGTTGCTCTGCTCCACCAATGCACACCTCACTCTCATCCAGCTGCTCACTTCAGTATGTGTGGATCATTCCCTAGTATGAGTTACATTTTCTCTGAACGCAGTGACTACACTCTCATTATCTTTCCAAGGCAGCTTTTCAGGGTAAACTTTCTTCCAGACATGCAAATGAAAAATGGCTTTCCTGAGACTAAAACACCAAAGTCAAATTCAACACAACCCAAAGAAATCAGCTGGGCCATGGGTGGGCTGCACTCTCTGCCTAGGCTTCACGTCTTTTCACAAATGAGGAAAAGCTGAACATTGCTGAAGGGGTGAGCATGCCCTTCTCTTTCTTCTTCTGGAACCAGAACCTTCAACAACAGAAGACTAGGCCTTAGGTGCTAAAATGTGTCATCTTAGGAACAAGAGAAACAAAATGATCGAAATGTAAATATCTAGCCAATAAAGAGTAGGAAAGAAGTCTTTGTGAAGGGACTGTGGCCAAGCCTGCTTCTCTATATCTGTAACTACAACATACCAATAAAGAAAATAACTAATAAAGACTAATGTTATACAGAATCCAACGTACTTTCTATGAGAACTATTAAATAGGCTTTACAGATTTAAAAAGCTTCTGGAAATTTGAAGAACCATAAAACTATTAACATCCAGCCAACATTTTAAGCGTGATATCACTGGGAAAAGCACACACATAATTAATGTTCCAAACTGTAGTCGCTCCAAAGGTGTGTACCTAAATACTTCCATTGAGAAAAGTAAAATTTAAGGCATGGCAAAGACACATCAGTCCCTTTGTAGGCAGGTCATAATTTTCTTGGGAACTTGTTCTTCAGGAATTCTAGGACCTCAGTGCAAAGGGAGGTGGTGAGGGAACAAAGAGAACAGGAAGGAGCATGTGAAAAGCTGACACAGATAACTTACACCTCTATGCATTGTAAATCAGGTGCCCACTTTGACACACTCAAAGGTAAAGTCTAGCTTTTCATACTTCCACTTAACAGTTATATACCCCAGCTTCCAGAAGCTGAGTTAGGACTAAGAGGCTCCCCCTGATAACCAGCAAGCCATATGGATCCTGCAGGTTTGAGTAGCAAGCTAATTTCAATGGCAATGGAGATTTCAAGACAGCCTAATATTGCCTCTGTGGTTACGAGCAATCAATCTTATTGTGGGTCTATGGTGAAAAGTACAAATGGGGCAGAAAGAAATACAAAATGTACAACTTAGACAGGAAACAAGCACTGGCAAGCTTAATGGTAGAGCCGCTGCTATGCTGGAAGAGAAGTCGTAATTATTGAGGAAATTAATGCCATTAAGAAGAGGCTCCAGGCTAAGCATTGGGGTAAAAAGAAGGTGCCTTCAGGACAAGATTACCCAGCAAAGCTACTACCACAGGGGGCTGGGGGGAGATGAAGAAGAAGTCTGAAGAACTTTCCTTTTCCTAAAAAGCAACAACAAAGACACAAAGTAAGACACAAAGAACCATCCCAAGATGGCAATAGAGTTTGGCAATGTGATCTCTGTGGTCCTTGAATTCAGAAAGGATGTGAAAGTAGAGGGGTCCTGGCATCCTCCTCCATGATTTCAGAAAGCTGCCTGAGACTGGGCAACACTGACAAGCAAATCCCTGTGGCAAGGACCAGAGAGAACAAGGAGCTGTGAGAGGCTATTGCATGAAGCTGAAAAAGTAAAGTCTAGATTTCATCAGAGATCCCACTATGTCTGGGATGTCAAAGGGGGTAGAAGAATTAGGAGGAGTGGAGCTAGCCAAAGTGAGAAGTGTCTTACAGGCAGCAAAGCTGGAAGGACAGCTTCATCTAAGCTAAGCCCTGTGACCCCTGACATAGAGCTACAAGATAAGAAGTTTGCCTTGCTTGATTTGGCATTTTCTTTGGTTCAGTATTTACTCTTCATGCCCCATTCTTGTCTTTTGAGATGGTGCTGTATATTCTTTGTTATTGTATGTTAACATTGTGTAATTTGTTCTTAGTTGGGTTTTTTTTTTCCATTTTATGAGGCAGGGGGAGGAAGTAACAACTAAAAGATTGCCTTGAATCTCAGAAGAAACTTAGGACTTTGAATTTTTAAACAGTCTCAGGATGGACTTTTAAACAGTGTTGTGACTGCAAAAGACTGTAAGGACTTTTAATGCTAGATTAAATACATTCTGTATTATGATCCGGCCATGACACTATGAGTTCAGGAAGTGGGGTCTGATGGTTTGAATGAAATTTGTCTTCCATAGTCTCAGGTATTTGAATTCTGGGTCCCAAGTTGATGGTTCTGTTTAGGGAGGCTTAGGAGGTATAGCTTCATTGAAGAAAGTATGTCATTGGATGCAGGCTTTGAGTTTAGACTCACACCATTTCTAGTCACTCCTCTGTTTTGTGCTTGTAGTTCATAATGTGAGCTCTGAGCTTTCTGCTCCTAATAGCATGCCCTTGTGCCACCATCATGGAGTTCAATGCTCTGGAACTGTAACCACGAATAAATTCTTTCTTCCGTAAGTTGCCTTGTTGCAATGCATCATCACGTGAAGCAACTACCCAACAGCAAACACAAATTGTTCTCCTTGATACCAGGTCAAACTAACTTCATGAAAGAAATGCTGTATGGCGCATGACTGCATTTGTAAAAAGTCCAATAAAATGCATTTTAATAGTGGCAGCAATTGGTTGAAAATATTGAGGAAGGAAAATAGGTAGTATAGCAGAATGCATTCATGTGTATGCTTCTGAGCGTGTGCTTGTATGTATATGTCTGTGTGTGTGTGTTTATGTGTGTGCTTGTGTATGTATGTTTGTGGATGTGAGCTTGTGTGTGTGCTTATGTATGTGTGCAAGGCTTTTTTGAGATGTACAGATAAAACATATACTTTAGTAGATCAGAGTTGTATTACAGAAATGTTTTTGAAAGTCATACGACTATTTTCCTTTACATTGACTTTAATTTATTGCACTGCAGTATTTATCAGTGGTTCATCTTTCTACTTCTTATTACCCCAGAGATGATACATATTACCTTTTAAATTAGTAACTACCAATTGTCCACAAAAAGGCTTTTCTGATTGCAAATCCAATTCCTGCGTGACAACTGGCTCCTCCCTTTGTTTGTGTTTAGTATTAATTGGAGAGAATTGTTATTGCAAAGACTTTGTTGATAAGATAGAATGTTGTGACCTTTATTATCTACAGGCCTGCCATGCTAACCATGTCTTCAAAGGAACTTTAGAATTGACACTTGTCTCAAAACTATCAAAGCTACTCCACAATGTCTATAATGCACAGGTAGCATCACTCACAATGGTTTTTCTGAGGAAAAAAAAAAGCCTAGACGTGAGAAGAGATCCCTTTCTTCCAAAAACAAACAAACAAACAAACCATGATTTTTATAATACATGGCTTTTATACTACTATGTTTGTGGTATATTCTCCAAGTTACTTTTCTGAGAATGTAATGCAAACAGTTCCATATTGCCACTGAAGGAATGATGTATTGGGGGGCATAAGAGGTAACTGCAATATACTACCCTTAAATAGCAGAGGCATTTTAAATGGTCCTAAACTCATCTGCAGCAGTGAGTGATACAGCAAGGCCTGATAATCTAAGTCTCCTCGTCATTGCTATTTAAAAGCTATGACTCCATGAACCATTTAAAATTCAACACCAAATATATCAAGGGATCACCTTCAAAAACAGTGATTCAGGATAGAAACACATATGTCAACACAAGCAGGAAGGATGGTGTATTTCACAATCTGTGCCATTTGAGTTAAAATGTGGGGGTTTTCCTAAACCAGTCCAGCCTCTGTGTTCATCAGAGAAATCCCATTTGTAGTGGGCAGTAGTTAGTGCAGAGACTTATAACTGATCTGAGGGCTAAGAATGATCTTTGAGGGCAGCTTCCTACAATGCGAGGCTTTTATATCACCTTCCTTGGTACCCTGAGGCTCTGAAAACACTGAGGAGGGAGGCCAAGGGAGAAAAGCTGAGGACTGCAAGATGCTGTCCTTTGAACCAGACATGGCCATTCACGAACTCACAGTGGCTGTAGTTACCTGCCATCTGCACAAGATGGTGCCTATCAACATATTACCATGAGTGTGAGGGTAATTCATGTGGAACCCTCCTCCCTGTGGGACTACTGGGTAGTTTCTAGGAAGGGAGCATCATGCCCTTCAGTGGTGTAACCACTGATAGTTTGCCTGTGCTCCAGTAAATAAGTCCTTACCCTTGCTCCTGTGGTCAAACTTGATTAAACACAGTGGGTTGGAAAGAAAAGAGGGAGAGAGAGAGAGAGAAAGAAAGAGAGAGAGAGAGAGAGAGAGAGAGAGAGAGGAGAGAGAGGAGAGAGAGAAAAAGAGAGAGATGAAAGAGAGAGATGTGTGGGAGAGAGAGAGAGAGAGAGAGAGAGAGAGAGAGAGAGAGAGAGAGAGGAGATTTGTTAGGGAAAAGGAAGAGTTGTTTCTGCCAAAGAAGATGAGGAAAAGAGTAGCCGAAATCATTATGTACATGTAATAAAATTGTTAGATTATAATAAATAAATAAGTAAATAAATAAATGCTTTAGTGCAAGGTTGTATGTTTTCTAACTGCTTACAGTTGAATGACTGCCAGTTTAGAAATCCACAGATATATAAGTCCATTCAAATAAATTTTAAAGTTACTTTGTTAATATGTTTTGCAATTTCCAGTTTAGTATAAGGTAGTACTTATATGATATCATAAGAGTAAACAGCTATCGTAAATGTCTCCCAGATTTCCCAAGTTTATTAATGTTAATGGGGACCCACGATGGCACCAATGTGCTGGAAGGCCAAAGAAGAGCTTTTTTCATTTTAGCTTCTTCACTGAACTAAATATAAAATGATTAATGCTGTGGGGGAGATCAGATTCTAGCAAAAAACAAATTTACACAAACCTTTAGTTATAACAGTTTAGCAAAGGAAATAAAGAAACAAAGACTAGGAAAGGAAGGAAACTGAAAAAGAAAAGGAGAAGAGAAGAAGAAAAAAGAAAGAGGGGAGGGAAGAAAGGCATGGGGAGGAAGGGAAGGGAGGAGAGGAACATGGAGGGGAGGAGCATGTGGCCAGGGACCTGTCATTCCAGGTTTGGGAAGTGGAGGCTGTCCTCAGATCCAGGCCAAGTCTGAAAGCAGAGTCAGTTGTATCTGTATCTGTCAGAGGGGAAGAGGAGACAGAGTGAAGAGAAATAGAGGGGTAAGACTCCCTGTGACATCATGACACAAAAACGTCCTTCCAAACATAGTGACTTTATTATGCACTAATGTCTGATTCCTTTCATAAGTTGAAAACATTCAGGTGATTTAATTACCTTTTCAATAACCTCAAACAAAATAAAGACTTCTTAACCACTGACCAAAACAGCCCTGCTCCTCATTGACTGTGTTAAGAAGCAGCAGTTCGGAAACATGATTGTGTTGAGGACAGCACAATTTCTTAACTTCAGAATACAAGCAAATATGTCCTGAAACGCTAGCACAGCAGCCTGCCATGGACTGCAGTATTCCTGAAGAGATCATGGCTTTCGTAAATATTTAAAATTGCTATGGACTGTAACATCATATTCTTTGTTTCTTAGCATACTCCGATTTCTGTTTCTTGAGACTAGGCTCTGGTTAACAAATCTCTCCAAAATTCAGATGTCAGAACTATAACCTCCAACACAGCATGCTAAACAGGGGGTTTTAAGGAAGCAATCAGGTCTAGATGGGGTATTGAGAGCTGAGCTTTTGTTATGTAACACATTTATACAAAGATACAGAGACCCCCTGTTTCCCTGTTCTTCTCAGCCACATGAGAAATGTCTAAGTGGTTCTCTGAAAGCCAGGAAGAGGGCCTTCCCAAGCCCTGATTTCGGACCTACAGATTGGAAAGCCTCCAGCACACATATGCACCTGTGGTTTGAGGGGGGCGAAGGCTGGCTGAGATGCCTCCCTGTTCATATTTGACAGCTTACGGAGCCTCCATTTTGCAAACCCTTCTATTTCATTCCAATTGCATCATCTCATTTGTATTAGTTATATAACTGAACCAATTTGGTCTGTGGAAGTAAAATAAAATCTTAGCACATTGCACCACTGACATTTACACAGGCTAGGCCTTGAAGGGGGCTGTCCTGTGACCTGAACTGGGTTCAGCCACACATTAGCGTCTACTGACAAAATGCCAGGAGAGTCCCCTTCACCATAATGACATTCGAAAATGTCTCTAGATGTTTCTAGGCACTTCACCATCCATACTGAGCAGCGATGGTTAAGGCCATTCATAGAGACACTATTTAAATATCATGACATGTTTTCTACCGACCTCAATGTTAAGGCAATGTTCTGAGAGAGGTGTGACAGAGTACTCACTCTCATCTGAACAGAGAATTTCTCAAGTGGCACCTCATTTTCTCATCCCTTGTATGAGAACTCTAAAGAGTAACGGTTTTAATATTCCTCAGGGTTGTCCCACTAGCCTCTCTTCTCATGCTGGGAATCTATGAAAGGGAAATTAAAAAAAAAAAACTGTACTTGAATATATAATCAGTCACAATATTTTGTGAGATTCTCCTGTCAATATCAACAATACATCCTCCCTAGACTCCTAAGTGGAATAACCTAGTCAATCCACAATGAAGAGAGAGGCAGAACCTCAAGCACAAGCTGAATTCATAGCGAACAGACAGTCAAGAAGACAGACAGACATTGCTTAGAGGAACTGACTTGAATGAATGACATGTGACCATGATAACAGGACTTTCCCTCCTGTCCTCAAACTAAAAAGCATATTCCCATCACTGGAGACTGCGCTCCAATCGGTGCTTAGCTATCCAAAGAGCCCTGGTGGTTGGAGTCCTTCCTCCTCTCTGGTTTTTGAAGTTTCTGGCTGACATAGCAAGTGAAATGAGCGCTCCCCACATTGTTTAAAGGAACAAGAGAATTCCGAGTACCAAGCAATATATGAGCCGAATAACCCACTAGAATGCAATTCGCTCACAAGCTCGGGGTGCCCGCCTGAGTGGGAAGCCGCAGCAGCGGATGACAATCTTTTTCCCCCAACAGCCATTGCACTTCATCTGCGAGTTCTGTTGCTCAGGGAAACCACAACAGCATCTGCAATGTCAACATCGCATAGACTTTGACTTTGTGATCCTGTGGGGAAAACAAGAACTCTTCACACCTTTTAGCATCTACATTACATAAAACAGCATAATATTTTATATTTTTAAAATCTTTTTTGTGTAGCAGAAAATGAGGCTCCAGAGCTTTTCACAACCGCCATCAGAAAGTCTGAAGAGGCTCCTGAGATGACCTCTTTGGGGTGGGCAGCAAGCACCTCACTTTTCAGAAGGGAATATTTATACTTTTTGGATAGAGTCAATCCAACCTCATAGAAACCAGGACATAGCAGGAATCTAATTAATCATCGCCTATGAGACTCAGTGAGCGGCTCTTTGCTTGGACATTACAAAAATGACAGAGAAGCGAGTGGGGGGTGGGGGATGGGGCGGCAGGAAGCAGACCACAAAGAGAAGATGCTCAACTTCAGAGAAACAAAACAGAAGACCACAAATCCTACAGCATCGTGGCAAACGTCTCTCTAGAAAGAAAATCTGGTAGATAATTCCTTTTCTGATAAACTGAACATGTCCCACTGTGGTAAAGTCAAATTATTTTAAAGATGCTATGTGCAAGAGGATGTTCATAGGTGTTTGTAAGTATCTAGCTTGTGAGTGGAGATGTGTGCACATGGCTATGTGCAATGTCTGTAGGGGCCAGAGGTCTATGTCAGATGTGACAAGTGACCATGATAACAGGACTTTCCCTTCTGTCCTCAAACTAAGAACCATATTCCCACCACTGGAGACTGCATTCCAATAGGTGCTTAGCCATCCAAATAGCCCTGGTGGTTGGAGTCCTCCTCTCTGGTTTTTGAAGTTTCTGGCTGTCACTCTCCATCTTTCACTCAAACTACGCACTTAGATTCAGTCAACAATGCCAGCTGCTGGTTTTCACCCCACCCCCAGCATTAAATTATTTTAATTTAGGGGCGTGCTACTAGGCTAAGTTTTGTTTCGGTTTTTCTGAGGAGGATGTTGTTGTTTCTTGCTTTGTTTTGCTTCTGTTATTTGTACAGGGTACTACAGGTTGAACTCAAGCCCTCATGAGTACACAGAAAGCTTTGTATAGAAAGTCATCTCTTCTTCCTTGAGAATAATTTCTATTTTAATATCAGCTGGTTCATCTTAAATGGCACCCTTTCACCGTGGGGAAGACTATCCCTTGAACCCACACATAGCACAGCCAACTCGCTGAGCAAGCAAGGCTTTCATCTTTCCATTACCTCTTCCCCTTGCCTTTCTTCCAAGTTTACACAGCTTGAAAATATTGGGCATTTAAACATAAGTAATAATAAGCTCTAGTCATAATGTGCAAGGCTTGGTCAGCAGAGCATTCAGTCATTATTAATTAGCACACTCTTGATTATCTACTTATAATAGATGCTATCCAAAGGCTAATCTTTTATACACAGTTGAAATGTTAACCAAGACTGCTGATAACATGAAGGATTTACCCACTTGTAAATCTTCACCTTGATTCCTGGGCTCATAAAACTGGCAATATAAATTTATTTCATCTTCATGTCTATAAAAACAATGATACCCAACTCACTGGGGGTTTATATTTCCTGAAAGACTAATATTTGCTTTAATTATGAACTGTATTATTATTTGGCTTATAAAAAGTATTTTTGAAGAAGTCTTTTAAAAACAAAGACAATGTATTTTTCCAAGGACAACTTAATATCCAGACATTAAAATGGCCTGAATTGATATGTTTAATAAGCCATAACCCAGATAATCAAGGGCTATAAAGGATTAATTTTTCTCTTGTATTATCAAAGAGCATCTGTGAAAGTACAAAATCCACTGGAAAACTTGAGTTTACAGTTCTTATGACTGATTTACAAAGTGATGTGTTAGCAAGGGCCTCTGTAGCATCTTGTTTTGTTTTCCCTTTTCTTCTGAGAGAATGGAGAACCCTCTTTCTTTTTCAAGCCCACAGATGAACACTCCATGGTAACTGACTTCTTATTGGGTTTCCTCTCTCAGCTACTGCTGTCCTTTTGCTTTGCTTGTAGGTTCAAAAGGATGTTGAAAAAGACACCACAGAGAAATAAACTCACCAGCCTTGAGAGCATGTACAAATCCCCAGGTCTTTGTTTCAGAAAAGGTAATCTCTCTTAATGTTTTACATCAGATAACAATGGTAAAAAGAACTAAGCTGGAGTATTGGAGTGAATGAGGTTTAGTGGCTGAAATACTAGGATAAATAATTCAATGTTCAGTTTTCTACATGACATTCTGTATCTGAATGTTCAGTTTTCTACCCACTATTCTGTGTCTCCTTCCTTCTTTAAATCCACCATTGGTTTATCAAAATCAGATATATAACAATAATTATTTAACAAAGATTTCATTTTTATTTTTCTTTCTTTTCCTTCCTTCCTTCCTTCCTTCCTTCCTTCCTTCCTTCCTTCCTTCCTTCCTTCCTTCCTTTCAGACAGGATTGTCTGTAGCTCAGGCTGGTCTTAAACTCTTGATTCTCCTTTCTAAGCCTCCTGGGTAGGATTACAAACATATGTAACCATCCTGGCTATATTTCTCTTTTAGTTCATCCAATTCAATCTAATATCATAGCGTTTTGGTTTTCAAGTAGCCACTAAATAATGTATGTTAAAACTCATAAAAATAGATGTAAAGAAGACACTGTACTTTGTAAGAATTATCAAGTCTACAAATGTAGTAATAACTTGCATAAATAATTCCTTTGCATCTGAATTCCTGTCCATAAAGTGGATCTGAGAAACGTTGTATTTCACCTTTATTCAGCAAATGGTGATGAATGAGTCTGAGTTGGTAAAGTGTAGTATCATAATTAACCCATAGAAGAATTAAACAGTGATTTCCCAGTCATATTTTCTGCTTCCATTTTGTGTAGTTAAGTGATTGCTTGATGGTTTTATATTGAAATGTTTCTCCTAGATACCTCCAGAATCCCCGTGCTTTCTCTGCTCTTCCAGAAGATGGGAAGAGTTACAAAAATAGAAGGATTCTTCCATCCAAAGATACCACAGGTGAGTTTTTATGTGCACTGTCAAAGTCATGTATAAACTTGATAACGGAGGACACTTTTTAAAGTTTATTACATTTTTTCCTTTTATGAAAAAAATCTTATCTTCTCATATAATATGTACTGATTGTACCCCCCCCCCCGTTCTCCACTCAGTTTTCCCCTTCCCCTCATTTTCCCTCTTACCTTGATCCACTCCCTTTCTGTCTCTTACTAGGAAACAAACAGGCTTCTAAAGAGTAGTAATAAAATCCAAGATAAAACAAAAAAAAAATGAATACATCAGAATTGGACAAAGCAAACAGGAAAAAAGCCCAAGAACAGGCACAAGAAACAGAGACCCCTTTGTTCACAAACAAAGAACCTGTAGGGAAAAAAGAGAGAAATTATATATATTATATATACATGTGTTATGTATTATATAATGAATGTGTAATTATATATAATGCATATGTATTATGTATACATATATTATCTATTATATGTACATATATAAATTTTATTTATTTATTTATTTATTTATTTATATATAATAAGATAGAGTTGGGTTGGGGGGGTTTGTTTGTTTGTTTGTTTGTTTGTTTGATAGCACATGAGACAAGGACCCTCCAAAGATGGCACTGAGTTCATTTCAGCTAGCCATCTTCTGCTGGGCATGCAACCTACCCCTAGGAGTAGTTTGTTTCTCCAGTGAGACTCCACTGGAGACAACTAAATTTTCCTTTTCGAGTGGTTATCATTTTGGAGATTGGTCTAGGTTAGGGATGGAGGAGTATGTCTGCTTCTTTCAGCTCCAGGACCCTATCTGATGCTGACCGACGACTGCTCTGTTTGCTGCCCACTTGCTTCGCTCATGTTGAACTAGAGGAACTTGTTTGGGTTTTATTTGCATTGTTGTTGTGGCCTCCATCCCATCAGGCTCTTGTACTCTTTCTGCCTCTTCTTCTGCAGGGTTTGCTGAGTCCTGAAGGAAGGGATTTGATAGAGGCACCGCGCTTAGGGCTGTTACAAAGCCCTGTGCATAGTTCCTGGCTGTGGTCTCTGTATTTGTTGCCATCTGATATAAGAGGAAGCTTCTCTGTTGATGACTGAGCAAGGAAGGCACTGATCTACCAGTATAGCAGAATGTCATTAGGAGTAATTTTATTGCTACATTCTTTTGTTGTTGTTTCTTTGTTTTTTGTTTTGTTTTATTTTGTTTTTTAGCACAGTAATATTTAGTTTTACCCTAGGTGCCTATGTTACCTAGTTTCAGGTTCTTGGTCGCCCAAGCAGTGTTGGGAATTGGTTCCATGGTCCATGGAGTGGGCTTTAAGTCAAATCAGATATTGGTTGGTTACTCCCACAAGCTTTGTGGCACCATTGCATTAGCACATCTTGCAGGCAGGCCAACATTGTGGAGCAAAGGTCTTATGGTTGAGTTGGTGTTCACATTTCTCCTCTGACAGCATGCACAGGAACTTCCTATACTAAACACACTAACTAGAACACAGGAGTAAAGGCTCTTTGTAGGCACCAGCTCCCCATCTCCTTGTTCAATGAGTAGTGTAAGTATTGTCTTAAGCAATAGGACCTTGCCCTCAGGTTTTGGAGAGCAACCTTGGCTCTCTAAAAACCTAGTCTTGGCATCATCCCAGCTTGTTTTGGAAATTCCCATGGGACCTATTTGGTCAGCAGCTCAATAGATGTATCACAATCTTCAGTTAGTGACAAGTGATGTCCAGTTAGGGCACTGTCTCTCTATTTATTTGGTAATTTCATTTAGATAGCCTTCATATATGTGTGTTAGAGAACCTCTACTGTCTGAGGATACCATACTGCCCTTCTAATGCCCTTCAGTTTTAGTTCCCACTCCTCATATTATCGCTTTTATTCTTCTCTCCCTTCACCCCACCCACATCTATCCATAACTATCTGTTCTGTTTTACTTTGTAGGGAGATCTGTCCCCTTTAAACAATATTTAACTTCTGTGATTCTATGAATTTCAGCTTTGGTATCTTTGACTTAATACCCACATACAACCAAATACATACCATATTTGTATTTTTCATTCTGGGTTACCTTACTAGGGATGATTTTTTTTCTAGTTCCATCAATTTACCTGTAAATTTCAAGATTTTTAGTTTTTAATGGCTGAGTTATATACCATTGTATAAATGTGATATATTTTTTTATCCACTGTTCTATGTAAGGCATCTTAATTGTTTCTAATTTCTGACAATTAAAATAGAGAAGTAATGGTTGCACAAGTGTTTCTGTGGCAGAGTAAGATATCCTTTGGGTATATTACAAAGGGCAGTATGAGTAGATCTTGAGATAGGTGTGTAGTACCTTCCCTATATCTTTAGTTTATGATTAGTTTTGTTTGAAATCTATTTTGTCAGACATTAACATGGTTACACTGGCTTGCTTCTTAGGACCAGACCCTTGAAATATTATTATCCATCCTTTTCCTTAAAATGATGACTATTTTTTATTTTAAAGTATGTTTTTGCATGTGGCAGAAAGATAGATCCTGTTTTTACATCCATTCTGTTAGTCTGTCTATTTTGGGGGTGGAATTGAGACCATTGATGGTAAGAGATATTTATGAGCAATATTTGTTGTTGGTGGCGGTAATGATGGTGGTTAGTGGTGATGGTGTGTGTGTGTGTGTGAGTGTGTTTGTGAATATGTGTGTGTATTCCCCCTTTGACTAGCTTTTCTGAGATTATTTACTTCCTTTGTTCTCTGTTGCCTTAGTTGCAATTAACCTCTTTAGGCTGGAATTTTTCTTCTAGCACTGTAGAGCTAGATTAGTAGATAGACATTGCTCAACTTTGGTTATCATAGAATATTTTACTTTCTTCATCTATTGTGATAGAAAGTTTTGCTAGGTAGGCATAGTAGTCTGGGCTGGCTTCCATGGCCTCTTGGAGTCTGTAGTACATCTGCCCAGTCCCGTCTCACTTAGAGTCTCCATTGAGAAGTTGGGTGTAATTCTAATAAGTCTGCCTTTATATGTTACTTGATCTTTTGCCCTTTCAGCTTTTAATATTCTTTGTTTTGGATGTTTAGAGTTTTAATTATTATGTGCTGAGGGGAATTTCTTTTCTGGTCCAGTTTATTTGAGATTCTGTATGTTTCTTGTATCTTAATGGACATCTCCTTCTTTAGGTTACACAGCTTTTCCACTATGATTTTGTTGATATTTTCTATGCCTTTAACCTGGGTTTCTCCTTTTCCCACATTTCCCTTATCCTTAGGTTTGGTCTTTTCCTAGTGTCACGAGTTTCCTGAATGTTTGTGCTAGGGATGTTTTTACATTTTATTTGACCTATATATGCATTTCTTCTATCCTGAGATTCTCTTTCATATCTTATATTCTGCTGGTGAGGCTTGCCCCTGAGTTTTGGGCAAAAGTTCCTAAGTTTTTGTTTCTATATTCCTTCAGTTTAAATTTATTTCCTTTCACTGTTTGTGTTCTCATAGATTTCTATAAGAACTTTATTTCCTCTTTAATGAACTCTATACATTCAGAAAGGCTGTTTTAATATCTTTTCTTAAGCTTCTGAAATGTTGCACAGGGCCTGCTATTGTAGGATTGTTGGGCTTTAGTTGAAACACGTTGTTCATGCTTGTATTTATTGTGTCTTCACACTGGCATCTAGGCATCTGGGTTTGCAATGATTACAATTCTAGATGTTGATATCTGGCCTTGTCTTTGTTGGATAAATGTTTTTGTTCCTTGTTTCTGGTGCTCTTTTTGGTTTTCAGTAGAGTGTGGTAGCAGTGTGTTGCTTGGTAGGAAATTCTTCTGTGATTCTGATAGGTATGGTCAGTGGGAATTCTAGATAAAAATGTGTTTTTAGTCATTGGGAATCTGTCACTTAGGAATGGGGTTGGGCCTTTTGGGGGGCAGGCTGAAGGGGTCCACAGGTGGGAAGAAAGCAGGTTGTTCCACCAAGATCTGTTTAGCCTCCTGGGAATCAGGGCAGAGAGTGAGGAGAGGTTACAACAGGTAGTCTGCTAAAGAGCTATGAATGAGACTGGGGGTTGGAGATGAATGGGAGAAGTAGGGAGTGGGGATCTGAAGTTTGTCCCCCTTCTTGGTTGGCCTATTTGGTTTTCTGGCATGCTTCACAGGTGGTTTCCCAGAGACTGCCTCCTAGAGTTGGGAACTAGAGTGGGAAGAAGATTGGAGGAGAAGGTTTATGTGATCAGTTGGAGATGGGGGCAGAGAAGGAAGACCTCAGCAGGTGGCCTGCTATGCTACAGAGATGGTGATGAGACTGGAGGGTTAGACTTGCAGAAATGGAGGGAGAGGTGAAGAACTGCAGTGAGCCTACCTACTTAATGACTGATGTGCCCTGTGAGTCCCCAGAGAAGGCCTGCTAGGGTTGGGGCTGTGATAAGGTATGAGGGGGACAGACAGTGGGGAGGAGGTTGGAGGAAAGGGCCTACATGATCCATTGGAGGAGAGACAGAAAAGAGAAGGCTGCAGTAGGTATTCTGCTTCAGAGATGGGAATGAGACTGGGGTTTAGATTTGGAGGAACAGAGGGAGAAGTGAAGATATGCAGTTATCCTATTTGCTTGCCTGGCCAGGATGATTACAATTTTTCAGTTGTGTGTATGAGTGTGTGTGTGTGTGTGTGTGTGTGTGTGTGTGTGTGTGTAAGTTAGAAAATTTGCAGGAGTAAGTTCTCTCCTTCCACCACATGGGGCCCAAGGATTAAATTCAGGTCATCTGGCATGATAGCAGGAGCCTTTTCCCTCTGAGACATGTTGTCAGCCTGATACAGAATTTTTAAACAATTTTCACTGACGATTTATCATACTCCTGTGGAAACAGAGTGACAACATATTTAAAAGTTAGTTACTGTGTCTTTGTTACTAGTAATGAGGGAGAAAACTACAGGGAAGAAAATCATCAAGAACATAGAATTGAACCAAGAGCCTACACAACAAACCTTGTTTTCCATTGTCTATAAAACTTGCACTAGGATAGATCTCATTCAAACTCAAAACAAATGATAACAGGTTTACAATGATTCAGAGTACACACTCTGCCTATAAATACATTCAAACTACATATCAGTAACAGAAAAATCTTTAAATACTTGCTAATTAGTATTACACACTTAAGTATTCTTTCATTGTCAGGGCAGAAATCTAACAATTGCATTGAATGAAAGTAAAATACAACATATGCAGTTTAAGGTGTAGCTAAGATAGGGCTGAGAGAATTTGTAACACAGGAAATTTGCAATACAGTAAAAGCCTCAAATCATTGTTCCTAACTGAATTAATAAGAGCAGTATAACGTGGGAGGCAACAGGCCTATACATGTAAGAACAGAAATCCATGGAGCTAAAAACCAGAAAAACATAAACCATAAAAAAACAGAACTCATGTCTTGCAAAAGACATGCTTAACTGATAAGCCATGGAAGAAGCCAGATAGTAAGGCACAAGTCAAGATCAGAAAAAATGGGAAATATAGCAAAGGGTCTATCAGGAGGGTACAACAACCTTACTGTGAAAAAACTTAGAAGACATGGGACAGAGGCTACAAAACTCACAAACTTCTGTATCCCAGTCAAAAAATGAATAAGCTTACTAACCCTATACTTATTAAATAATTAAATGGGTAATTACAGGACTCAAAAGCAGAGACATTTAAGTATTGGTGGTTTCAGAGATTACTACCAGAGTAAAAGAGTGAACATCTGCATTAAACCACCTTCTTCCAGGAGACAGGACAGGAAGAATAGCCTTCAACTTAATTTATGAGACTAATATTACACTGATTCCAAAACTGATAATACAGTAAAAGAGAGACTAGTGTCTTTAATGAATTTTACAAGGCAATACTGCCAAATAAATTATTAATAAGCTAAACCCAGCAATGAATAAATGTAATTGTATAACAAGCTTATTCTAGGTGCAATATTCTTATTCTAGGTGGTTTAATATTTAGACAGTCAAACATTTCTATATTAATGATAAGCCTCAGAAAAACATATGGTTACATCAACTGTGAAAAAATATAAAATCTTATATCCACTTATGAAATTTTTCAGTATTTAGAATAGAGCAATTCTCGATTTTTCAAGAAGACATGAGAATAACATCTCAATGTAGAATATTGAAGATCTTCCCTCTGATACCAAAAACATTCATATTCTTACAGAAAAAAATGCTAAAAGTTTTATTTCTTACAATAAAGATGAACTAAAATGGTTGTGTTAAATAGGGAAGAGAAACAAATGTATATTTGTCCATATCAAGATTGTCTAAACAAAACTCAATATAGTATTCCTAACTCAGCTCCATTGCTATACAACAAACAAATGGAAAAAGAACTTTAAAAATAAACACAATTTATAACTTCATTTTTTACCTTCCTCTAAATATAAAATTGTTTTAAAATAAAAAGGGTTTTAGTTTAATAATGGAACAAGCCAAGAAGTCTCTAAAATATATACAATGTCATGAAAAAGTATCTAAATCCCCCTAGAATATTATTTTAAAGAACAACATCTTTAAAGGTCAGTTGACAAATTTTTCATTAATAATGAAACAAGCAAATTAATTCATCACATGCTTGTCTGATTTTATAATCATCATGTTGTCATTAACAATCCCCCTTTTGTATGTTGTAAAAGTTTAGATTATTATACTTGGCTTGCCTATTTTATGAGTCTCTTCATTTCTTGAGTATTCTATAATCTTGGCTATAAGAACACTTTAATTACATTAAACTGCTTTGGAAAAGTAATGAAAATTAGAAACTAAATTAGAGACAAATTATTGCAGGAAATTAAACTCCTTGCCATGTTTTTTTTCCATCAGGATGAACACCTTGTTCTTGGTATCACAGGGACAATCTTCAGTATTCTTCAGTGACATGTTAGACTCATATCCTTTGAAAAATCTCTTTAAGAGATTGAGGAATTACACTATTCCTAAATACTGACAATTTTCATTTTGAATGGGTATGATGTTTTAGCATACATTTTACTCATAGTTGTTTTTCTCAAGCTTATTATTAGTACTTTTATTTCAGTATTAATATTACTTCATTTTTAAAACATTTTACATGAAACTCATTGATGATAGTTTTGATACAGTATGTTATGAAATTATAAAAGATTGGATTTTAATAAGCCTCAAATAAAATAATTATTTATTAAAATTTAATAAAGCCTTATTAATTCTTTGAGAATTTCTTATGTTGTATTTTTATCATACTAATGCCCTTCAGCATTCCTCCCAAGTCTACTCCCTTCATTTCATGTCTTCCCAACTTTGCCTCCTCATTTATTTTTTCAGAAACATCAAATTCCTTGAATGTTACCTGTATATTTGTAGGTTTGTGGCTGTCACTGGAGGGTGTGAGACCAGCTAATCTCATACCTGTAAAATACAGCTAACTCTCCCTCACCTAGAGCTTTCAACTTCTAATCGCTCCTCAGCTATGGCTGGGACTTGGTGCTCACCTTCCTCTCTATGCAGGAATTTTGTCTGGCTTAAGCATGCGTATGTCTTGTGCATGCTCTCCCAATCTCTGTAAATTCATATGTACATTTGCCCTGCTGTGTGTGGAAAACGCTATTTCTTTTGTGTCATCTATTGCTTCTAGCTCTTACAATCTTCCTGCCTCTTCTTCCAAAAAGGAGTAAACTTTAAGGATTTGGTCATTTTTGTGATAGCATTTTTTTTTTTAACTGAAAAAAAAAATGTTTACCTTTCAAATAAATAATTTTAATGACATACCAGTTATCCTGAAAACTCATTGGGGAAACTCTAGATGCTAGCAAAGTGAAGTGTCCGGATTAGAAAATTAATTGGTTTTCTGTAGCTATACAACTATGGCAGTTTAAAAGAAGAGAAATTTAATATCTCATAGTTCCTAAAGCTATGATTCTGAGATCAATGCTGGTGGACTAAAATCGAAGTGTCCTTCCTCTAGCAGCCCTGGGGGAAGAGTCATCTGATTTTCGGTGTCTGTGACATCCCTTCTTCATGTCATCCCAGTCTGCCTCTATAATCCTATTGCACCTCCATTCTGTGTATTCAGAACCTCCCTCTGTCTATCTCATATAAAGGTAGTGGGGGTAAATTTGGGACCTGCCCAGACTAGTCTTAGTAATCTCATCATAGTAAGAACCTTAGTCCAGCCCTGCCTACAAAGATGTTTCTCTCCATACATGGAGCTCACAGGCCCCAAGGATCCAGAACTGGTATTTTGAGTGGCTGTTTTTAATCTACTAAGAAGGTCATTAAGCATGGTATGCTTTGAATTTGTCTCTATTTAATGTGACATTCAGCACGGAGCTGCAAGTGGGTGGGTGCTGTTTTGAGTGTATTTTAAAGAAATTGAGACTTCTTTGACTGCTGTTCTTGTAGGCCATTTTCAGGAGACCTTTCAGCAAGAAATATGGACCTAATCTATGATCCTTAGAAAATAAATACTCATAGCTGCTAAATGCAAGCAAGCTCCATTCCTAGGGTTAACAAATCCATTTGCCTATCGAAATTCATTTGCTGGTAAAGACAAGAAAGATTACCACCAGCTTCAGAAATTCAACTTTGTTGCTAATTAAGGATATACAAATACAGACGGTAAGGTCCCATCTTTTTCTTTTTAATATTGAGTAAGACAACAAATGTCCATTTAGCCTTAACAAATGCAAACATGTCTTACTAGATTAAATCGTTTGTTTAAAGGCCATGATGTAACACAAGGGCTGGAATGGTACCTCCCCAGGAGCAGTTGCATGGTATGCAGAAGGCCTTGGCTTCCATCTTGAATTGCAAGTGAATAAACAAATCCCTGTGGGAGATTCTCACCTGATGCCTTCCCTGTTTTCTTTTCTCCTTCCTTTCTCCAGGGTCAGGTATGACACTGTTCCATTCCCTCCCTCATGTGTCCTAAAGTCTCTACAGTCTATATGTATGCCACTTCTGTCCTGACAGTCACAGGCATATTTCGGGACTCAGCACTGTTTCCATGCTTTGAAAGTCATCCATGCAGATTATTAGTTAATGGTTTTTCCATGTGAGTATAGATAGATATAGTTCACCTAAATGCTAAATAAAAGTCCTTATATAACTATGCCTATGTCTGCTTACTTATTTATTTAACTGAAAATGTTGTTAATGCATTAATACCTTATACATACAGTGTTTTTTACTATATAAAATGATTTGGTAAAGACAACACATTTCATGCCTTAAAATGATAATAAATTTTAGGTGTAAATGGTCTGTGCTATGAGACTTACTAGTAGGAATATAATTTGATACAGTCTTCCTGGAAAACAATTAGGCAATATATATTAAATATTATTATATTCTTTTGATATAATATATACTTAGGAACTCTGGGATCTTGCTTAATATACTGTTTTATTTGTTTGCAAATTGTTTTCAAATGTGGTCTTCAACAAGCATCAGCATCATAAAAAGTCTCAGCTCCATCTTGGAGTTTCTCAGTCAACAGCTTTGAGAATGGGAGTAAACTGTATTTTACAACCAAGCCTAGCAGATAATTCTTATGCAGATTAAAGTATTTTAAAAACTACTATAATATTTTTGGGAAAAGTCAAAAAGCTTTATGAATGCTCTAAATTATTAATATTGAATCATTCATATTGACCAGGGTGGAACTCGTGGTCAGCGTCCCACAGAGGGAAATATTGATATAAAAAATGAAGCAATACAGAATAAAAATTGTTGTCTCTGCCTCTATCTCTGTCTCTCTCTGTGTATATCCATCTCTCTCTCTCTGTCTGAGTGTGTGTGTGTGTGCGTGCACATGCGTGTGCCTCTACACATATGCACAGAGGAGTAAATAGAACTCTCAAGCATGCTAACCAACATAACTTCGCTATTAGTATACTGTGATCTGATTTTTCTCCAAGTACCATAATGATGCTCTAGTAGTGTCCCAACAAATGGAGCACAAAGGTAAAGGGTATAACATGAGGCTGGGACAGAGGCCAGCTCCCAAGGTCTCTCTAAATCAGGAATTCAAAAAGTGTTGTCTTGTATATTAGTCTTCAATACTGACCTACGTTTGCTAGTTATGACCTTTTGATGCTCATATATTCTAAGGTCTCCTTATAGATATACAGAGAATATTGAAAGTCTATGAGATGATAGCCAGTGAAATAGATGCAAACTCAATGTCTAGAAAAATTGAAATTTTGAAAGTGTTTTAAATTTTTGGCAGTTAAATTTCTTTATAAAGTTGTTAGTGTTCTCTATGTATGAAATGGATTATTATAACATCAACTTTATAGATGCAATTTAAACGTTACTTATTCCATTATATATAACCCCATTTTTCTCAAAATATCTGATATTATTTTAAGTCACATCTGTTGTACATGCCATGATCAAAATTTAATTCTACTTTTCCTGAAATGGAGAACATGTTTTGTCTCAGCTCTATAGCACTCACATTCAATTTTAAAACTTATAATTCTCAATGTGCTCTGTTATCGTTAGAGAATAATAGAGAATATGCCTACAGCTAGCTTAATACTTTTAAATTCCTGTGGATCACAATGAAAGACCATGTGGCCCAGCATGCTCCACATTTCAAAGTTCGTGGGCTGTTAACATTGCACTTTTATTAAAATTCCCACAATTTTTTTTTTTGCTGTCAAACTAAATGTAAAATCACTTTATCATTTTTTTTCTACAAAATAAAAGGTTAAGGAAATAGTAGTTTATTTCCAACTAATTATCTAGACAAACAGGGAGAAAGAAACTTAGAAAAAGTCAACTATGTTACATATACCTTAAGAATAGCCAATTTACAAATATTTTAATACTGAAATGATACAATTATGTAATCATGTAGCCATCAGTTCCATGGTGGTTATTATTGTGCTCTGCACGGGCCAAGAATTCTGTTGAGCACCAGAGATAGAACAGTGAGCAAGACAAATCCCAGTCCCCAGGAAGCGATCATTCTTATAGGAGTGACAGACAATAAACAGCATGTGTAGTGATAAAATGTGATTACTCCACCCCAAAAAAGAGAGCTTCAACTAACAGCTAAAGGATTGAGATGAAACATGAAACATGTAGAGAAGACATTTCAAGCATAGGTAATAGGCAATAAAGCAGCACGGAGGCAAGAAACTGCACAGGAGAACTTAGAAAGATGGAGAACTAAAGGGGTCACACAGCATGAAGCTGGGAACCAGCTTCCAAGGTCTCCATAAACTAGGACATATGACAGACATCAAACTGGACCTACCTAAAAGGAGCAGAAAATTGTTGAGGGTTTGAAAGGCTCTCCTTCACTTGTAAGGCAGGTAAAACCAAACCTAGGGCACAAAGGTTTGAGGAAACCAAGGATGCAGTGATGAGGACCTCCCTGAGATGGGGACTTTCAGAGGCAGAGACTGGTATTTACAATGTTTGGAAATCTGTGTTGGAAACCAGAGTTGGCCATACATGGGATGAAGCATCCATCAAACCTGGGGTGTGAAAGGTACAAAGGTGACCTTTTGGTGACTCATCCATGAGGAACTGGGTTGTTTAGTGAGGTGGAAGTCACTGCAGGAACACTTATTTTATATAGCAAGGGCCCTGTTCACTGGGATGTCTATATGTGAGTGATGACATCAAGAAGTGAACTTTGCTTTTAACAAAGATCTAGGATAAAATGTATCTTCTAAATTTTAATGATTTTCAGTAGTACATTTCAGCACATCTTTTTCAAAGAAACATAGGTCCCTCTATTCTTTTTTTCAGTGCTGGAGAGTGAACACTGGCGGTGAGGTTGGAAGCTCTTCATGCTTTGAAGATACGTTCTCCTATAGTCTCTTTCAGAGATATATAACTTTACTGAGTATATAATATTACTTTATATAGCTACACTGAACCTTAGCAGCCCCATTCTTATTCTTATAACATGCATGCCTTCTAATAACTGTTATAATAAGCAATGCTGTAATTAACACTTTTGTATAGCTCTGTATTTTTGTGAAATTTAAAATACTGTGTGATATATATGCTTAGTGAATACAGAGAAAGTTAAATTAAGTCACCACTTAGAGACATGAAGTGGAAAGCAAGGTAAGTTGGCAGGACTGTTTGCTTGTTGTCTGTTTCATAACCAGCTATAAAGATTTTTGCTTGCAATCTTCAATATTTTAAAACTGCTAGTGGGAGTATCACATCAGTTTCAACATTGAAAATAAAATCTCTCAGTTTAGAGGATGACACAGTCATAGTTTGTAGGGGATAAGAAAAGAATAGTAGTACATTGAATTCCATGTCTTTTCTCCCCTTTAATCCCTAAAATTCTCAAGAATGGCAGCATCTGGGCCTTGTATGTGTACCTCAGTGGCAGAGGGCTTACCTTTAAGAATGAAGCCATGGGTTTGCTAAACAGTAAAAGGGAATCAGTGTCAGTTTCTAAAGTCTTCCTTTAAGGAAGTGTAAGAGCTTTGGAAACCCATCTTCATCTCCCATCTTGGTGCACCTAAGCGACACCTAAGTTAGTCTTGTTTCCATTTATAATACTAGTTAGTGTTTATTTTTCCTGAAGAAGAAAACAAAAAAAATCACATTTTTTCCATGGCTAGTTTGAAAGTAACATCCAAACAAGAACCCCAGGAAACAGAAAAGTATCAGATGAAAACCATCCCTCAGGAGTGATGCAGGCCTTCTTTCCCACTGTCTTCCAAAATGTTTCAAGGACAATAAAAGACACATGGGACACCTGCTCCTGTGAGAGTCCTGCTCACTGTTGAGCATAGAGGAGTAGTGCAGTGCTGGGCTCTTACTGAGAGATACTACCCAGACATTGAAACCCTCTGCCTCCTCCAGACCTGCTGCAGACTGGAAACTGAGGAGATGTCTTTAAAACATCAGCTTCTCCTTTGCCTGGTGGGATGGATATCTTTATAATATATATATAATATATATAATATTTATATATATATTAAATATATATAAATGTATATAATATATATTTAATATATATTTATATTTAATATTATATATATATATATATCCTTGAGCAATTTATCCAAATGATAGCCCTTCAGTCTCTGAAAAATGTAAAACTTGCCTTTTGAATCAGTGTAAATGAGGGTTGAGTCCATTCATTATTTCCCTCCAGATCCTCTTTCACTTCTAGCTGTAAAAGTGTCAAACGTGGGGGACTGGTGAAAACCAAGTTGCCACAGGGAGCGACTTCATTGTTCTTGACTTCAGCGTGAGCCGGGCAGAGCAGTGAAAATGCTCAGGTCTAGAGTTCTGTCTCTGACAGATAACACTTCTCAATTTAAATGGTTTTTCATTATTTTCCTTTTGTGTTCCAAGGCAAATTTTCAAAATCTGTTCAGATTTGATCTGCTTTTAGAAACTTGTTTCCCTATTTCCTAGCAAGCAAGAACAATGATCAGCAGTCAAGCAGGACTCTAATCTTTGATTTATTGTGGTTTTGTCTTTGTATCTCTTAGAATGGTCAAGACTGTTTGGATAGCGAAGTATTCTAAACTCTCAGCAGCAGAATACAAGCTAACAGTGGTCAACAGTCAAGAGATCTTGGAAAATATTAAAGACATACCGAATGTGGCCAGCTGATGACAAAGAGAAAGTGCACTGAAGGATGTCTCAAAAGCAGATCAATGATGTGGCTCTGAAGTATCTTGCCCCAAGCACTTCTTTTTTTCAACTCATTTAGGTAAAGAAGAGTATGTGTGTATGGGGGCGGGGATAGGAAATACAAAACTAATGTGTTTCTCTTCCGATGATGAGCCAAACAGAAAAAGATGACAATTGAGTGAAAATCGTCTACATCTGCTGATATAAAATACCACTCGTCTCTCCAAGAGATTAAGACAGAATTCATTCTCAAAACAAACATGAATGACCATAGTCTGGAAACATTGATTCAGGTTAATCCAAACTGTGTGTTCCAATATGGCAAGACTTGCCTGAAGTTTTTGCACTTATGCAACAGAATAGAGCCACAAGTCAAATGCATTGGAAGGATGTCAGCAAAGTGGGAGAATCTCTCCTATAGGTCTCAGATGCTATCTGATGACACTAGCTTCTGGGTTGTCAACACATTGCAAAAGGTTTTACTTATAGTTGCATGGATGGTAGGTCAGATGCATGTGGAAAATGAATGGTTCTACAGCCACAAAAATTTGGCTCTGGATCAAAACATTCCTGCTCTCCAGAATCTAGAAGCTTTAATCCATCAGTCAACCTTGTAGAACCTCTAAGGCAGGTGTGACTCTTCCTTGGGCTCCTCACAAACTTCAAGTCATTTAAAGATTTGTTTTCCTTACTCTGTATTATATAGAAATTAAGCAAAACTTGCTGAATAGCAAAAAATTAGAAAACAGATTTTAGTTCAACTATTTATAGAAAGTCATCTGAGATGGTTACTTGCAACCACTCTACTAAAAATCACAAGTTACCCTCTTCTCTCACTTCTTGGGGGTTTCTGTCAGCCATGCCTCAGCTTTTCTCAACATGGTTCTGAGGAAGATTACAAGATGAAACATAGTAAGATGTAGTAAGTTACAATGCAATGGAAGAAGAAAGAACAAAAGAAGTGCTAGTTGAATAGTTAGAACCTAGTATCTATGTAACAAAAGATTTGGTATACTCTTTTAGAAGTCAATGACAAACTTGGCTCTGAATATTCTAGAGTCAGGCAAAATATGCAAGCTGACCAGGTGTGCTTGATAGTATGTACAAGGTAAAAGTGACTAAGAAGCAGACAGGAACAAAGGCATATGACTGTAATCCCAGACCCAGAAGGCAGATCTCTGGGAGCTGGGGGTCCCAATTGATGTACAATGATATATTGCAGGGCACCCAGACCTATGTAGTAAGACCTTGACTCAAATATAAACTAAAATACATTTTTTGTAAAAAGTAACAACATAATAACATCTGCCTCTACAGTGCTTGTGAATAAAACACGTTTCGTACAATAAAACACTTACAAAGGGGCATGTCTGAGACAAGCTGTAAGAAGATATCTTACTCTATATTTCACCGGTAAAAACATCAGCTATAGTATGAATCACGTAAATATATATTTACTAGTAACCATGTAACCTAGAGCCTTATTAGTTTGGCTTAATATATCATGGCCATCGTTGGTATTATTTGTGTGTTCAGGAGCTATTACTATGGTGATTTGACTGTGTTTGTGAATACTTACATTGTGAAGATTATCCAGGATATGGAGGAGGAAGAGGTTCCTTTCCCAAACAGAGCCCTGGTATAAAGCCCATTTCACCGGAGTGCCTAGACTGCTAAATGCAACCTGTTCCCACTGTTTGTTTACAGTGATATTTCCCAGTTGATTTTTTGAGCTTGAACATCTTTTGGCTGGGAATTCATTCTCCAGTGTGACTTTAATGTCTTCCTACTTCTTGCCATGGTCTTATTTATGTTCTCTGTGTCGCCTCTATAGAAATTTTAGTTTGAGACCCTTTGTATGTGACTCACTAAACCAAAATGTTTCATAAACATAACTCGTGTCTGTTCCTCTGTAGCAGCTGCTTTGAGGAAATATCAAAGGAACAATGACTCTACTTGTGCTTTGCAGACAGCTGAGTCTGTTGGGAAAGATAATAGCAAACACTTAAGAGCATATACTCCGACTATAAACAATAACTATTCTATAGATTTTATGGGTCTTTATATTTTAGCAATCTACTTCACATTCATCACTGCAGTTGTGTCTTCCAGGAGTCCCATGAAACGATCAAAGTAGAATTATGACTTTGGTTTTTTGCTTCATATAAAAACTCTGATTTCCAAAATTGCAAACCACCTTAGCTTCTTAGGGCACACAGCTAATCCCAGGTACAACAGAGCATCACAGGAGACAGTATTCACCGCTTTACACCCCGCACGGCACCAAACAGAGACATTTCATAAATATTTTCTCAATAAATATTCAAGAGAATGCTTGGCAACATACACATAGACTCATAAAAATGGATGATTAGAAGATTACAGATAAGAATGATCATAACGAACCACCACCACACTATACAATACTTCAGATTCGGGAATTATAGAAAAGCCACATACTTTGTATGACCCCTACTCTATATTCTTTTAATATATAAGAAAGTTTAAAAATGGAAGCCACCTAAAAATTTAGATGTAGATATGATAGTTCCAAATTCTTCCTGAGAGGAAATGATTATTTTTTCCCTAGAAAAAGAGAAGTTCTCAGGAAATAGAACTCTGAAGTTTAAGATTTTAAACAACTCAAAGACAAAATGAAAAAAAAAAAAAAACCAAGGCTCCAAGTGCATTATTGCAATACTTTCTACAACAGAAAAATATCAGAAACTGCCTTTGTGCTCACTGACTAATTGAACTATGATACATCTGTACATTCATAAAAGAAAAATGGAAAGGATGGGCAAGATGCTAAGTGGGTAATTTTTAGGCATTTTGAAAATTGAATATGCACTATACATGTGTATTTATGTATGCATGTACTCTACATATGAAAACATAAATATATTTGTACAGAGACTCACCAATATTTATTTGTACACATATGCATCTTTTTTTTAAATCAGGAATATTTTATTTTATATGTGTGGATGCCTTGCCTGCATGTATGCCTTGCATCACATCCATGTCCTGACCATGGAAGCCAAAAAAAGGTTTTGGATCCCCTGGAACTGAGTTACAGAGAATTGTTAGCTGCCCTATGGATGCTGAGAATCGAACTCAGGTGCTCTAGAAGACCAACCAGTACTCTTTTTTAAAAGGTGTACATAGAGCTTTATTGTTCTATTACGATAATCTCAGGTACACTCCAGGTGTTTGTCAACATAAATTCTAATCTCTGCTATCATGAATGTCTTCATAAAGAACCAAGTAGACTGTTGGTAATTATAAAACTGATGGCCTCAAGAAGATGGGTGATGGTTTGATGTCGGTGACAATGTGGTAGATGCTACTCTTTCCTTGTGTATTGGTAACTTGGGTTCACCTTTTGCTTTTGAGTCAGAATAAGTAGATGAACTGGATGAAAAATGAGGAAACCCAGGTTGAAAGGAAGGCTCTCCCTGCATTTCAATACAACTATTCCACAAGTGAGACATGTCCCTGCGGTTTTGAGAAATAGAAGTTATAATGAAATTCACAGTGCTGTCATTTGCTTGAGTGAAGATTCTCTGTGAGTCCATACGAAGAGAGGACACTTCACTTAAGGGAGCAGGGTGATGTGTTAGAATTTCTTCAGATGGTCTGAAAGAACTTGATGTTGCAAGAGAAAAGTCACTTCTGATGACATCCTTCGTATCAGAACCCCTTTGAGCAAGAGAAGGCTTCTGTCTCAGATATACATTTGAAATACTAGAACTGGACAACTGACTTCTCTCACTGGTTTGGACAGCTACACCCAAACTATGGTCATCCATTTTGCCCAAGTCTGGTCTGAAGTGTTTGTTCTTGAAATCTGGAAGCGATGGAGCAGCTCCACGAGAAACTGTTTTAATCCCAATTCTCCTTTTCATCTTTTCTATAAGATGGGGACAATCTCTCAGAAAGTTTGGATTCTGGTAGAACTGTAACTTACATGAGGCAGAAATTCCTTTTTCTTCAGCCAGAAAGTCAGGGAGAGAAGCAGATCTCTGGAAGTTCTGTCTCATTTTCCTAAATCCATACAGATTAAGTTGGCGAACCAGACTTTTCATGCTATCAGTTTCAAATATTCTGAAGGGGGCCTTTCTTTCCAGCACTTCCTTCTTGAAGAGTTCTTCATTGATCACTATGTAAGTCCCATCCTCATCCCACCAAATAGACTTAAATTTGTCACTTCCCACTATTTTCCAGAGTTTTCTGGGGAAGGTCATTGAAAATAAGTTACTGTCTTCATCTGGCTCTGAGGCACAGAGGGTATGAGGTGGCCTCTTTATCAAGAATCGCTGAGCCAAAACCTGAAATGCACTTTCCTCAATAATAGCCCATAAGTCTGAGTCCTTCTGACCTGTGTCGTCACACCAAGGCTCACCGGAAGAGGTCTCTGAATCCGTTGATAGACTGTTAGGGGAAACATCCAGCATTTCCGAAGGTGCCTCAGCCATATCCTGTACACTTTACCCACATAGACTTCACATCTGAACAGCTTTGTACTCTGCAGATTATATTGGCGCTTCAGTAGGTCCTACACAGATGGAAGTAAGTTACGACATCATAAAGGTAGTCAGTCTTATAACTGTGACATCACAGAATCACTTAGGGCTCCTGGCAATCACTGAATAACATTATGCCAGAAGCATTCCTGTCCTGTGCAAAAATGTTCCCAGGAAAGCAAAAGAGTAGCCCCTTACTCACTGGAGATTTCAAGTGTCATCCCTAAAGATACTTTCTTTCCTCCCCATTTTTATTAGACTTTATATTATTTAAAACAATTTTTAATTTTAAATATATTTTGACCATATTCTTCTTCTCCCCTAAGTATTTCCAGATCTTTCTCCTCCCTCCCCACCCAACTTTTAGTCCTTTCTCAAAAAGCAAACAAAAACTCAATATAATAACAACCCCACAAAGGTAGGAAAATGAAATAAAATACCACCCCAAAAGAAAAAACAAAACACCAAACTGTAACCAAATAAAGACTTAAAAAAAAAAAAAATCCTATGGAGTTGTAACACTTACTGGAGCCTCACTTTGGGTGCCAAACTTTAACAGCCCGCTCTGTTCCTCAGGTCAGGGTTTAGCAAGAGAGAGAGTGGGAGGAAGAAGGGGAAGAGACGCGAAGAATAGAGACAAGCCAGAGGATCTGTAGTCAAGTCTCCTTTACTGTCTCCCACAGACTACATTCACACCTCCTGCTGACCACCATACACACACCACACCACTACAAGGAAATCCTAGGTATTTATAAGCACAAGCAGGAGAACACAGGTGAAAACATTTTACCACGTGAACCATGCAGCTGGGGTCACTAAACAGCAAAACAAGCTATGTGGGATAAACAAGATATTTATCAGAGTGTGCTTCAGCTGTTGTAGGCTATTGAAAAACAAGTCTCTATCAGGGTATATGGCTCCAGATGGCTGCAAAGTTGATAGCTGCTTTCTAGCTGCTTTCTAGCTGCTTTCTAGCTGCTTTCTAGCCGCTTTCTGCTTAAAGTCGGCTCCCAACATGGAGTCACATTATATGTTGGTCAGCTACCCAGTTGGTTGAGATACCTAGTGTCACTCCACTGGAGAAAATCAATGTCCCCTCTCCCAGCAGGTATAAATGACAGTTCCATTGATACCACGACCCTAGTGCAAACAGTACTGTTAAACTCTGAGCCATCTCTCCAGCCCTGACATACATTTTTCTATAGAATGTTCTCTCTAGCCCTGAAATACTTGCATTCTTAGATATGTTTTATATGTGTATGTGTAATAATTAGCTGTACATATACATATATTTAATTATATTTTCAAAAATAAGAAAATGCTATCAAAGTAATCCAAAACTAATGAAAATGCTAATCCTGGGTACAGAGAAAAGCAGATGGGGCAGAAGTAAGACCCTGATTAATGTACTTTTTTTGTTTTAATTCATACAATTTATTTTTTTCATAATTCCCTTTCCCCATCTTTTTTCTTAGTTTACAGTTTTACTTTGGAATCACAAAAATATTTTTTTATGTTTAAGGCAAGCCAATCACAAAGACAAAATCTAAAAGCAAAACTCTGCTGTTTTTTTTTTTTTTTTCTTTAACAAAATCTCAATTATTCGATTTTGCCAATGAATAGCTGGGAGCTGGGGTGAAATCTTGCTAGTTCAGAGAGGCAGAGAACACACTCAGACAACTTCCTTCACAGCCAAAGTCCCAAAAAGAAGTTCTCCTCCATGCTGTCTTCAAAACTCCATTAAACCAATGTCCCTCCTTTCTACTTCCTATGTGCCTCTCTATCTATCCTCCTGAATTCCTCTTACTCTCTATGGTTTTTTTCCTATGTTCACTCCCTGACCACAGGTTGCTCGCTCCACCTCTTGATCTATGGTTGACTTTTTAAATCCTGTTTAGAATAAGCAGAAAGCTATTGGGTTGAAGGTATGTGGAAGGGCTGAACCATACCACAAATAAAAACAGGTTTCTCCAGTAAACAATACAATCTCAGGGCTCACAGTGTGATTAAATATCCTGCAACAAAACTCAGGATATATGATTTTACCAATGAAGACTTGGGAGCCAGATGCTGAGGTGAAATCCTGATAGTTCCGAGAGACAGAGGGCACCCAGCCGACTTCCTCCACAGCCTGTGTCCCCAAAAGAACTTCTCCACACAATCTCTAAAACCCTGAACTAATGAATGAATACATTAAATATATAAACTCTAAAATAAACGAATCCAGTTACATACCAAATTCATGACATCAGCAGGAAAATGGAAAGATGTATTTCAAATGAACTTAGCACAAAATACAAGGCTGGGTTTGTAGCTTCTGTTGTTTTTTATTAAAAGCCAATACAGCAGCGGGGCACAGAGTCATCAGAATGGCAGATGCCTAACTTTCTGAAGAATGACTCGGTGCTGTTAGGCATGAACGGCAGGATGAAGAAAGTAGCTGTGGATAAGTCAGTAGATGGAACTGTGATGGCCACAAGAACACCTGCAGTGTGGTCAATACGCCAAGGTCAAATCGCCATTTCTGCAAAAATGGCTGCACCGGGGTCACCTTACACATCTGTCGAGTGGTAACTAGCCCTTACCTCCTGGGTCCAACCTTTGCAGTGTGAAATGAGACGATGTTTACAAATAAATTAAAGAGGTTTCAAGCCAGTGTCCTTACCACAATTTTTATAAACCTAAACGTAGCCCAGCCTTCCCCAGTAGATATTAATTGAGCCACTCATCTTTTGAGTAGGAGAAAGTGGGTAAGAGTGGAAGGGAAGGTAATTAGAGAGGAACAAAATCATCTTTGAAAACTATGGGGTAAACATGAGAATAGGAAAATTATCCAACAATTTATCAAAACCACAGACTGGTCCTTCTCCTGGGCTGGAAGCTCCGTGAGGTCAGTGATGCTGTGTGAGGTAAAGGCTGGAGGGATGGGAAGAGATTCGAGTTACTGAGTGTGGTAGGCTATGGCTGTCAGCTTGGGGTTCGGTGAGACTTCTAACTGGGATCGAGAACTGTCTCTAACTCTTCTGTCTGCTTTCGGGACCCTTTTCCTCCTACTGTGTTGCCTCGTTGGTGTGGGTTGAGGGTATACGGCTAATCTTACTGTAATTTGTTATGCCATGTTCAGTTGATAGTCTTGGGAGGTCTGTTCTCTTTTGAAGGAAAATGGAGGACGATGTGGTGGTTATGGGGGAGAGGGGAGGGTGTAACTTAGAGGAGAGAAGAGAGGGGTAACTAGTTGGTTTGTACTATATGAGAAAAGAAGAAATTTTTAAAACAACAAGTAATAAAAATTCCCAACTGACTTTACTTTTGTGTGATAGCATTATTTTATCAAAAAACCAAAATTTAGCCAAGTAAGTACCAGTAGTACCTGCCTGTAAATAGGATTAAATATGCTATTGGAGAATTGTAGGATTTCAATAATCGGAATCTTTTCAACAAGTGATGCTGAAACAGTTTGACACCCAAAAGAACTGAACATACCAAAGCTGGGGGGAGGGGAAGAGGGGAGAGAAAATGTGCACAGACTTACTTGCTTCACACAAAAGCTGCTCCACAGACCTCAGTGTGACACGTGAGACTATGAGATTCCAGCAGATACACTGAAACTAAGTGACCTTGATTTTAGTGATTTTCCTATTAGATCTAACACCAAAGTTATGGGCCACAAAAGAAAGAGATGGTAAATTGTATTTCATCTCTGCAAAACTCAACCAAGAGAATATCAAGATAAGCCACAAGCTAGAGAGGAAACTTGTAAATGATACATACAATAAAAGATGCCCCAAAACTCCTAAAACTCAACAATGGGGGGGGGAGCCTGATTTAAAACAATTTAAAAAGTAACATTGACACTTCACTGATGAATGAACAAAGACAATAAATGAAAATATAAAAAGACTACATCCTATTTCATCAGAAAAAATGAAGATTAAAACAGCAACGTGGTGCTCCCAGGTATGGAAAACAGTGGCCCCGAAGGTCGCTGCTGAGAGCATCATGTAGCTTTCTTAGAGCTCAGTGATGACAGGAAGGCTTGCGGGTACAAGAGTGGCTGCATCTTCCCATCGACAGTGATGGCAAGGCTTTGGGAAAACTGGGGCTCTCACCCACTGCTGGTGAGAATTCAAAATATGATAGCCACTTTGCAAGATAGCTTGGCAGTTTCTTCCAACACTAGAGGTACTAGAGGAGTTGAAATTCCCAAGAAGTTGAAACCTTTAGTCCACACAAAAACTTGCTCATGGATGTTTTTAGTAGCTTTATTCAAACTGGCCAAAACTTGAAAGTAACCAAGGTATCCCTAGGTAAGCGAGTGGATCTGGCATTCTGGACTTTTTGGTAAATGTCAAAATGTGGAGATGGTGAAACAAATGAGTGGTTTCAGGGCTGATGAGAGGTGGGGGTGCACAGAGGTTGTGTAGGATGGTAAAGACATTGGGTTGATACCAGTGGTGGATAAACGACATTATACAATTAAATGTACAGGCCCGCAGGAATGCTTCTGGAGTACCTGATGGACACCATCCTTAGGTAGTAATCACTAGCCATATATGTTTATCGGCCTTAAGCAATGCAGGTCTCCAGTACAGGATAACAGGGATGGAGAAATTGTATATACAGAGGCACAAACATATGAGATATCTCTGTACTTTCCCATGTATTCAGAGTGAGAAACTCCTCTAAAAATCTATTTTGTAAAAAGTAAAAAAAAAATAAAATAAATCAAAGCCAAACACTAAGAATTAGTAAAGCCTAAATGTGCCTTAATTGGAAGTACAGAGCCTGCCTAGACGGAATGTTCTGCTGTTTGCTGTTAGCCAGAAATGCATGTTATATGGATGTTCATGGGATAATCAATTTAATATTGTGTCTTTTCTTCTCACCTAGTTTAGCAGATTTTGTATGTGTGAAAGTAAGCTCAAAACATGGGTAACAAAGAAGACTAATAAATTCATCTAGGTAGAGAACTATCATATGTAAAATCCAAAGAAAGTCTTTTATTCCCAAAGAGAACCAGAAATATGAGATCTATACATTGATGTCAGAGGCTAGGCAAAGAGGAAAATGTCATATGGAGAAATTAAAAGAGTCTGATAGAAGAAAATCTACCAAGAATTCAAGGTTAAGTGACTTTAATACAGGCATACTGTTAAGTACCCAGCAGCTATAGGCATTTTCACATACTTATTTAAAGTATGTTCAATTGATAAGTCTACCTTTATTTATCCTTTACTGCCTCTAAAGAGAAATACCTTTTCATCTTGTCTTGTGTGCTTAAAAAAGAAAAAAAAAACATTTTAAAAGTAAATGCTTAAATTTTTTGGTTAAAAAAAAAGTTACAAAATTGCTAACAGGCAAGCATCAGGAAGTTGCTTCTCAATTCAGATAAACTTCAAAGTGATCAGGGTTCTCAGGGCCACTGTCAAGCCTAAAAGGAAATCAAGCTGAAGGTCGTATATAAACAAATGTGTTTATGTCTTTTTTTTTTCATGTATACTAAATTTCCTTTATTCATTTAACAGGAAAAAACATAGTATTTTAAGCATATATGATTTTTTAAACCATTTTTTTTTTAGAAAATGTGAAGTTACCAAGATCAATATTAAATCTAGAGCTATTGTTTAGATGTACTGTTAGATACATGTTCTAATCGACATCTCAGTTAGACAGACCATCTTTAACAAGCTTTGGCTGAATTAGTCTCCCTAAGCATTCACCCGTTTTACACGTGTAATCTCTGTCCACGAGTTACCAGTGGCTCTGAAGTGTTCTCCTGAACAAAGGTCTTGCCTGGGTACTTCAGTCTGTGCTTTGAAGTGGTTATAAAACCAACTATTTAAAAATAGTGTGTTCGAGTCACAAAGCGTTTAGGACTACTACAGAAATAAGTCAAAAGACATATAAAATTCACTTGATAAAATATCACAAAGTTACACGAGGAAAGAGACAAAATAAAATAAATTCCCCTAATGTACTGCAAATACCAACCACCACAGACTACCTACAAGCCATATGTTTTTCCATCTGTTCTGTTATCGTCAACTAAATTTATACTATTTGGGCTATCAGAAGGATTGTCAAACATGAGCTGGGCATGATTTTAAACCTAGGTGTTACTGTTCGTTTGGTTTTTTTTCTTTTCTTTTCTTTTTCTTTTTAAAGGGAGATAGCCACATCTACACCCATGCCACCATTGAGGACATTTGAGCAGTTCAGATCATATTTCCCCAGCATCTCTGAGGAATGGGAGTCAGTCATCAGAACATTTAGACAAACTATCACTAACTGATCAATATGCTGCTTTCAACATCTTGAGTGAGAGCTACTCCCAGTGAAGCCACAATTTCTGAAGGTAGATATAGTCCTTTGAAAGACAGAAGGGCTGGGCTTGTGGCTTTTAACTGGGAGATTCCGCTGTTTCATAGGCCATATTGAAAGGTGTTGCTCTGTGACCCAGTCTTAGCTTCAAGCCATGTGTTTGGCAAAGGTTGGGATTATTACTCACTTAGACTATATGGCAAAGGTGATAAAGAGCTGTCCAGGAATCTGTCCCAACATCTAGGTCTGAAGTCAGAGTATCTGGTTGACTTTGAGGAAGGACAAATCCATATTGTGAGGGATCCATGCACAGTCTATATGGCAATGAACTTTAGGGGTCTTTGGAACTGAGAATAATCTAATCAGAAGACAGCAGAGTCTTCTGTTGTAAAAGCTCACAGAACTGAACTCGGTGGACATGTGAATTTTGGAGAGGCACTCCTGAAAGGACCACAGTGGAGATGACAAGTTGATTCCAGCCTCTTCCAGGAAAAATAAAAATAAAAAAACCAAGGTCTACCTGAACCCTTCACTCATGAGCACACCAACATGATTGATGAAGGCTTAATGTGTAAGTGGCTAAACATGGCAAATTATACAGTCATAGAAACTAATCTGAATATTTTAAAATTCAAATAATTTTGTAAATGTAAGCAAAGCAATAGGGAAAACATGAAACCCTTCAACTCTGCTAAAACTGGTAGGCTGTCTTGTGCTTCAGAAGACACTGACTTCCTGCTTCCTGGAGGCAAGTGGCCTTCTCCCATTCCACTAGTCTCAACCATTTGGTTGGCTTTGCCAAAGAGAGGTAGAGGTTGGTGTTTTAGATCTTGAGGGACATGGATCTGTGATCCCCTTTCAACCTCTATCTAGAAAAACAATAGCTCCATGTCAACATTGTCTGGGTTTCCAAAGGGAGCAAAATATCCTGTCTGTGTCCTTGACTCCAGCTGAGACAGAGCCATCTTCAGGGTGCCTGTGAAAATGAAGGTAGAGACTACCCTGCAGAGCTTAGCTACCTAGTCATGCTTGCTCTTGATGGAGGAGATTCATTCGAAATACCCTGAAGTTCAGTAACATCCCAATGATGCTAGGGCATCTTTTTTTTTTTTTTTTTCATCCTAAGGTATCTTATACCATAAAACCAAAGACAAAAGAAGGCGGACATCTTACATTAAGTGCTGACTGAATGAGCTACCATTCTTAATATCAGACAATTCACAGTCTAGAGAAATTGTTAGCTGAATAGGCCAGAGTTAGAGCTTGTCTAAAGTAATCTGCTTGGCAATGCTTCTTAAATTGTCATGAACTCAGAATATTTTTAACATTTTAATTAACCTTTAATCTCCATTACAAGCATTTGATGCATAAGAGCCAAAGGAAAGGTATCAATGAAATGTACCACATAGAGAACTTGTTGAAACTAAAGAATGTGTATAAAATAAAATATATTTAGAATACAATGTTCCAGAATGAATCCATTTTTTAATGTGTCCTAAATTCAAATCCATGAATAATGTTGATCCTCTGAACACTCTATCCTGCCAATCTCCCTTCTCTCTCTCTCTCTCTCTCTCTCTCTCTCTCTCTCTCTCTCTCTCTCTCTCTCTCTCTTTTCCTCCTCTTGATTGAGAAAAGAATACAAACCCTCTAAATTTACAGTTGTCACTAAACTAAGATCTTTATCATATTTGGGTGCAAGAATGTAGCTTAAAATATTCTAGAATCAATACATTACACAATTGCATGCAACTGAATACATGAAAGAAATAGCACTATGTATCAATAATGGATGTTTCAGAATATTATAATTTTCTAAGATTGTTGAAATTAGTATATAGTGTCTATCTATGCATAAATTGCATGTATATGCATAATAAACTAATATATAAATATTTAATTTCCTATGGGTCTGGGACTCTGGCCCAAAAGAGTGCAGGTAAAAAATAACTTTAATGCATATTTTATTACACTGAACAAGAAAGAAATGAAACAAAGAAGTTGGTAATGTTTAAGAAAGGGCAATAGCAATTGCATACAATAAAGGTCTTAGCATTTTAAATTTTTGTCAACTGTTTTTAAATATATAATTTTAAAATAAAGTTTTGAATGCAAAATTTATCATAGTCATTGAAAAATTAAGAAGTTGATTTTTTTATCCTATAGTAAATTAATGACAAAAATACTGTGAGAACTACTTTGTAAGAGTAAACACTAGCATCTGAGGAGGTATTCAATTGTAAAGTGCTTATTTGGAAAGCATGAGAATTGGAGTTTGGGCCACAGAGCTCACATTTAAGGTGGGGCTGATGATGTGAGGAGGTGGCTGCATGGTTAGGAGTTCTCATTCTCTTCACAAGTATCAGAAACCACAATGGGCATGTCACAATCACCTGTAACTCCAGCTTCAGTGCATCCAACATCCTCACCTAACCACCGCAGGCACACACACACACAGAGAGAGAGAGGCATGCATGCATGCACACACTCATGTAAGCAAAAATTAAATAAAATAAAAATTGTAAAATCAGGTATGATAGAGCATATCTATAATCCAAGAACTAAGGTTAAATGGCCAGTGAATTCATGGGGCTCACTGGCAAACCAGTCTAGCCCAGTTGCCAAGCTCCAGACCAATATACTTCCTGTCTCAGAAGTAAAGATGGATGATGTCTGAGGAAAGACACCTGAGGCTGTCCTCTGACCTTAATACACACATGCATCCTCACACATATATGCACACAAACACATATGAACACACACAAGGATAAATGTCAAAATCCAGGAGTCTCTCAGATGGGGAATCTTAGGTAATTAGGGTCTCGTGTGTGCTTCTAAGTCTCTCCTAATATCTGAAAGGTTGAATGCCTTGAAGAAGCAACCTGGGTCCAAACGCTATATAGATTGCTTCTCCCAAGAGATACTGCATCTATAATTAGTTCTATGCCTTCATTTGTTCACAGTGTGTAGCTAATCTTCCATTATGTTTAAGTCTCTAGATATTTTTTTTCAAATCTTGGCTTCAGAACAAATTACAAATGTGCATGTGTGTATTTGTGTATGTGCATATACTTGTATATATTAAAATTTTTATTATATAGTATGAGTTTAGCAAACAAAACAGTGTCATGTGAAATTATGTGTATATAGTAAGCTAAACTATTCATTTTCTTTAAGAAACCAATACTCTATATACCACTAGTATTCTTGGGCTTGTAAACTGTTAAATTTCTTTTATAATTTTCACAGAAGGAAACATTTCTTTATCAAACAATGAGACTATGGTAACCTAGGGCATAAGAGTGAATTCTACCTCTATTCTAAATCTATAACCATTCTAAATTTTTCAATAAAATACTATTTGCATTCATCTTTAAGCATACTAGCTACAGTAGATGTGTGTGTGTGTGTGTGTGTGTGTGTGTGTGTGTGTGTGTGTGTGTTCATGTGTTTGAGTGTATACACACAATTTTATAGTATTTTTGTCTGGGAAATTTGTGTATGCATGTGAGCATATATGTATGTACACATATCTTTTAAAAATTCTTAAGTCTCCCTTACTGATATAAACCATGGATACACATGGTTTGGTTAAATTACCCCTGCCAGGTTTATTATCTACTCTTTTCCCCTGCTGTTAGCATGTGTAATTGTATGGTTTTAAAAACTTGAGTGACTCACCATGAAGCAAGCTGAAAAAATAAGGGACAGATGTGTTTCTATGTATTTTTTAAGGGTTGCTAGGATGGAAACCCTTTCATCTAATTTCAGAATCTCATCTCAGAGGTAGCTCTGACCTCTTTAGAGGACATCTTCCCCACCTTTGAACCCCTCAACCACCAGGAAGACAAAATGCATACATTATAATGCCACCCGCTGGCTTGGATGATGGAGTGAACAACAGCAGAATGCCTCCCCCCCCCCCCCATCAGCAGAAGAAATGATTGCTGCAGGGTTTGTTCAGGAAGGTTAACTGAAGAGAACAGTCTCTAGGCACAAAAGATACAGTGAAATGCTTCCTTTCTGGCCCTCAAGGCATGATTAATAGGAGACAGCCTAACTGATAATTTACAGTGAAAGATCATAAACAAGACTACAACTGTTGATCAAGTTTCAAAATTTTAGTCTTGATTCTTTAACTGCATAGAAAAACCTGCCCTTTGGTTAACATAAGAAAAATCAGACATTAGCCAAAAGTCTTAGTGGGAGGTCAAAGGGGTGATAAAAATGTTTATCTTTTATAGTTTCACGGTCACACAAGACATCAACAGTGTTCAAATCATCTCCTTCTCCCCACCTTTCCCCTTCTTGTGAAGCACTGTCTCTATGTAGCACACGTTAGCCTAGAACTCACTTCACTTCTGAGTAGTTGGACTAAAGTTCTCAGTGAAGTCCCCCTTTAACAAGAGCTCACAAAACCCAATGCTGGTAGAAAAAGAAAAAGAATAGAAATAGAACTGGCTTTTTAAAATGATCTATACATGGTAAGGATTTATTAACCCATTACTAGTTGTCTAGTAGGATTTCACTTCTGGGCATATAGTTCCCCATTTAAGGATAAAGGGATTTCTTTTCTGTCTATCCTTTCAGGATAAAGTAATTTCCCCCAGACAGAGTTATTAATTTCACAGGCTGGCAAGCCAAAGATGGGTAAGATTCTGCACAGAGCTTTACCAACCTAAGACAAAAGTACATTGCTTTTGATAATGCATATTCCACAATGGGTAAGGAAGGCATTTTTGTCAGAACCAGCTAAAACAGGCTCAATCTGGTTTATGCAGTAAAAAAGGGGGAGATGTGGAGAGATTTTGGGGCTGCCTGGCAGGAATCTGACATTGGCCAAGGACAAGGAAATGGACTGCAGGCAGGAATCTGACATTAATTTAGAACAAAGAAGTAATTTCAGGCAAGAATCTAAATCCTAGGCTAGAACAAAAAAAAAAAAAAAAAAAAGTAATTTCAGGCAGGAATCTAAATCTTAGGCTAGAACAAAGAAGTGGGCTTCAGGCATGAAAATGACTTTGGGCTAGGACAGGAAAATAGGCTCAGATATTTTGGACATACTGATAAACCCTTAGAAACAGTGATCATGGGAATGATCATGGGACTGTTTATTGTCCTGTGTTCTTTGACTTTGTGGATTTATTGTCTTGCTTGTTCCTTGTGTTTACATCTATTGTATTGTTAGTTCCTCAAACTAGAACTGACCTTAACACTCACATGTAATTAAAATGGTATAAAAGCAAAAAGGAGGAGGGGGAATGGGATAGGGGTTTCTAGGGAAGGAAAATGGAGAAAAGGAATGACATCTGAAATGTAAATAAATAAAATATTGGATAAAAAAGGATATAGGAATTTTGTGTACTTCTGTGATTCTGTTCTTAGCTGCATTAATACTGTTTTCTTCATTTGTAACTTGAAGATGATGTTAAGCTACATAGTAAACCACTGAGTTGACCCTTTTAACCAGGGATCTACACCCCACATCACTGGGGAGAAAACAAAAAAGAATTGTGGGTCCAGCCTACAACACCACCCAAGGTCTCCTTGAGCAAAAGCAAAGCAAGGCCCTACCTTGCTTTTGTAGAAGGGGTCACTCTTACTCCAAAAGCTCTTGAAAGACATGGACTTGACTGACAGCTTGCAAGAAGGCAGAGAGAAAGGAAGAGAAGGGGTACCTCACTAGAAAAGGCAGAGTATGAGTGAGCAAAAGACATATGCAGCGTAAGCACAAAGCTAGCCTACAAGACGCATGGAGTGCTAGATTCTATCCCTTCCCATTGGAGTAAGCTGATCTTTGGGAAATCCCATTTTCTCATTTCACACACTGGCTTATCTACCTCACAAGTTTGCTGGTGAAATTATGGATGGGAAAAGTGTGTCTTTGACTGTAAAAGCCTGTACTATTGCTACAACCCACTGTCTTATGGTCATATTTCATTATAAAGGCAACAAGTTTGTCTAATAAAATAGGAGAATAATTCAGAACTATATACAGTACAGAGTAATGGATTCTTATCTTCTCCTCCTACTCCAGCCCCAGTGTGGGGGTGATGGAGAACTAGCTACACCTTGATCTCCATTGGTTCTGTTACTTTCTCCTGTTCTTGTGCAGTGCATAAATAGTTTATGTTAAGAGAATGAAAAGTGTTGCTCAGAACTTGCTACGTTCATCTGATAATAAGTCATTTTTGTTTATCTAGTCATTTCTGCTTGCATGCTTCTCTGAAATGACTACAAAATGTTCATTTATATTAGTATAGGAGAATACCTTATACCTACTGATAATGGGCACGGTTATCTGTCTATAATTCAAAATACTATTGATTGTATACATTGAATGCTAAAATGAGTATTTTCCCCATCTGATCTTTTTAAAAAAAATTTGAGATTCTAATATTATTACATAATTATTACTTAATTACATAGTTCTTTCAAATTTTGTCATGTACTATCAGGTTAATCTTTTTTTATATTCACTGCCTCTTTTTCATTAATTATTGTTACATATGTATACATGTATATGTGTATGTGTGTGTGTGTGTGTGTGTGTGTGTGTGTGTGTGTGTGATACATAAGTACAACCTGGTCAGCCTGTATAATGTTATAGATAGATAGATAGATAGATAGATAGATAGATAGATAGATAGATAGATATGTTTCCAGGGCTGATCATTTGGTATTGCTGATTGGTGTTCTCTTACCTATGGAAGACTATCTATCCTCTCTCAGTATTCCTTAGCTGCCTGTAGTTCTCCGTGTATTGTTAAGACCTCCTAGGCTCACTCTCACTCATGTCAGTATGCCTGCTGGTGTTATCCTCTTCAAGTCATGTTCAGGAAGCCATGTTGGTGAGACATTGTGGACGTATCTTCTCTGGCATGTCTAGGAGACAGAATCTCACAGCAAACCCCCTGCTTTGGACTCTTACTATCTTTTTACACCCCTTCTGCAAAACTCCCTGAGTCTTAGGAACAAGAATTATGTTGTAAACCTATCAGTTTGGACTGGGATCCATTCTGATCACTTGTGCTTTTCTGTAACGGTCTCTGTCTGTTGCAAAGAGAAGTTTCTGTGATGCAGGGGTAGAAATGAGCATCTTTATGAAGGAATTAATTTCAAGATGAAGCCCTAAAAGTAGAGTGGTAAATCAAAACACATTGAGTTTTTAAATTGCTAGTTACTGTCATATTTTCCTTTCAATTTTTAAACCAATCTGTTATTTAAAAAAAAAAAAATTGTTCTTGAGAAGTCCACTTTTCATAACATTTATTATGTTTTGTATTTTTAATTAAAATTTATTTTGAGATAATAGCAGGATCATGTGTCTTCATAAAAATTATGATGGAAGACTCCTTGTAACCTTTATCCAGTTTCCCCTAATGGTGACACTATATAAATCTACAGTACAAAAGCAGATCCAGAATGTTTCGCATTCATGTAGGATGGCTCATATAGGACACAGAAAGACCACTTTCTCACAGGACACTTCGATCGCCTTCTACAGTTCCACCCATGCTCTCCTACCCTCAATTACCTTCTCAATTCCTGAAAGCTACCAATCCATTTCTCATATCTATACTTCTATAATTTCAACAATGTAATATGAACAGAATCATATAAATATTCAGTTTTGTGGAATTGCTTCTTTTTCTTGAGTAATATATCTTTGAAACCTATCAAGTTGCTACAGAATTTATGATAGTAATTTTCATTGCTAAGTAGTATTCCATGACATAGACATACCATTAACATTTGATTATTTCCTGTTTGTGGCTAGTATTTAAAAAAAAAAAAAACACTTCCAGAACTACATAAAATAAATGTCATAAGAGCCTGAATCCTTACCTTTACCAATTCTTTACCAATCTTGAACAAAAAGACAAAATTAGTCTTTTACTGTTACATAGACTCTGGTGGGAAGTTGTTTTATTTAATGTTACAATGTTCTGCATCATATAGATGATGTTTCTATATTTCTGGCATACTGCAAGTTTGAGTGGATGTTGGACTCTGTCAAATGCTTTTTTTTTTTTTTTTTTTTTTTTTTTTTTTTTTGCATCAAGAGATGTGCTCATAAACTTTACCTTCTGTGGCCTGTTAGCAGGGTGGATTGCACCGACTGCTTTTTTTGTGTTGGTGGCCTTGGTATAGATGAAATAGATTCTACTTAGTTGTATCTCATAATGCTGTTCCTACATCACTGGCTTGGTTTGATAATATTCCTTTGAAGATTTTGTTTCTGTGTTCAATGGAAATATTAGTCTGTGCTTTTCCCCTTTTTTGTATTCCTTTATCAGGTTTTGAAATCAGAGTAATTCTGGCTTCAGAAAAAAATAAATGGGAAGTCATTTTCTATTGTCTTGAAGAGGTTGAATAAAATTGAGTTTGTTTATTATTTAAATAGCCCATCTAATTCTCCCGAAAAACCACCTAAGCTTAGAAATTTTTATTTTGAGGTGTGTTTTATTATAATCTTAATTTCTCTTGTAGTTTTAAATTTTCTATTACTCTTTCCGCAAATTGTAGTGGTTTCCTTTTCCAGGTATTGATCAATGTCACTAAGTTAATCTTTGGAGAGCTGTTTGGATACTTTACAGACAGATGCCTTTGGAGTACAGACAGATGTTATTAATCTCATCTCTCATACTGGTGATCTGTCCTCCCACCCTCTTGCCCATCTTTTAAAAGAGAAAATTTTGCTGGACAGTTTGAAAAATCATCTCTTTGATTTTATGGTTTTGTTTCAGAAATCAACAGGTTTCTGTTTATATGTATTGTTGCCTTTCTTCTACTTTGAATCTCTTGCTCTTCTTTTCCTATGTTCTGAAACAGGAGCATCAATTACTGACTAGAAGCCTTTTCCTCTTTACTAATATTGTTAATGTATTAGCCAAATCCCATGGGTTTTGGAATGTTTCATTTTCATCTTACTTACTTCTGTGTATTTTTCTTCCCTCTGGTACCTCTTCTTGACCTACACATGATTTAGTAGTGTGATGTTCAGATACCTGGAACAAATGTTTTCTGTCATTTGTCACTATTAATTTCTAATATAATTCCACTTTGTCACAGAAAACACAGTGTATAGTTTTAGTGCTTTTCAATAGCAAAAATTTGAATTATGGCTCATGAGATTATCTAACTTGTTATATGTTCTATGGGAAATATATAGATAAAATTAATATCATGCATAAATTAACATTTCACAGTTACTAATTAAGCAAATTTTCTACATGAGTATTTTATTCTGCCTTATCATTCTTATGTGAGTTGCTTATGGCCTTTACCCATCTTTGTTGGATTCACATTGGTTTATAGAAATCTTATACATACCTAGATTGCCAGGCATCTATAGATCAAGTATTTCCTAATTGTAGTCTTTCAATAGAGTTTAAAGTTACTTTCCTATGTATATATACATTTACACTTTTGGGTATTTAAGTATTACTATTTGCCTTTGCATCCTTGTTTTCATGCCAAACTTAGAAAGATCATCTGGATACTTTCATAAAATTATTTGCTGTTTTCTAGAATTTCTGATTATTTTATATTCAAAAATAGATTTATTAAAGATGTTTTAAGGTAATAATCATAAACTTTCATGTGTCATATGACACAATTTAATTCAATGATTTGGCAATATCTGTATTTAAATAGAATATGTTTTTGTCTTTATTCATGGAATATAAGGGTAAGAACAAACATTTAATATGCACTGTAGTATGCCCTAAAGTCCTCTTGGCCTCTTCACATTTTTAAAATTTAGATCATACATAACCTTACAGTTCATAACTTTCCTGTTGCATGGAGAAAACCGAAGCTTTCAACAGTATGGAATTTGGGAGTAACATCCAAGCATGCACTCTGAAGCCAGTGGGTATTAACACTTTCTTCTGAGGCTCCTGGTCTGGACACGTAAACAGTAAAGGCAAGCTTAGTCACTGTCTCTCAAAAGTAATTAATGTTACATTTAAATAGTGACAACCATTTGGTGACCATATTCCTCCTAGGACATGACACAGGCTTTGTCAAGGGCAGGTGTCTGAGTCACAGAAATAAACAATGAAAGGGCCTTTTATCTGTCAGTCACTTTTTGTCACTCTGACAAATACCTGAGAGAAACACTTTTAAAAAGGGAAAGATTTACTTTGGCTCCGTTTCTGAGGTTTCCATCCATGTTCAGCTGTCTGTCACTTCTGAGCCTGCTAAGATAGAAAACTGAATAGTACAGCAGAGGAAAACCACTCACTCACCCTGGGCAGCCATGGAGCAGAGCGGAGTAAGGAGAGACCAGAGACCCTTCAGAGGTACATGTCTACCTGCTTTCAGCTCCCACCATTGTGCCATTTACGCTTTGTCTAGTCAAACGCCAGATCCATCCAGAGCAATTGAGACAGAGTCATCAGGATCTGATCCTATGGCTATCTCTGCCCAGATATGCCCAGAGGTTTCACTGTTCTCCTATTCCTTCCCCAAGTCAATCAAGATGTCAATCAAGATTAACCATGGCAACCATCATCTGTCATGTAAAACTGTAAAAAGTTGGAAAACAATGCAAAGGTACTTCAGAATTATTTGTCTGTAAAATAGACTTATCAAGGAAAATCCATTTGATATTCTAATATCTCCTGCTTTCCTGCTATATAGCAGCATATCACGGCCAAGCCTATTTTTGAATAAATATAAATAATAAAGACTTGATTTTATCTTATATTTTAGTTTGTGGTTCTGTGAGTAAAAAATGCTAATTTGTAGATCATTTTCTCTAATTTCATTCTTATAAATAAAGCTAAATTTCAAAGTAATCATGAATATAGAAAGTTTTATGGATCCTTCAATACAATTTGAACAGCTGATATTTTAACAGCTTTATAGTATTATACAACCAATGAGTCACCCAGTCACATATTACTTAGTTTTTTCATATAAATGTATAAGTCACAACCAGCAAAATGGTTCAGTGGATAGGAATACATGCTGCCAAGCCTGATGACCCGAGTTCATCTCCAGGACCAACTCCCAAAGTTTTCCTCTGACTTCCACATACACGTCATGCCATACAAGTATGCACACATGTAAAAAAAATACATATATAAATAAATGTAATAGTTTTAAAAAGTCAAGACTGTAAGTCATGTAAGTCGGAGGCAGTGAGTGTGTATACATAATTTCATGGCAAGCATATTGCCCTAGTGGCCACACAAATTTAAATTCCCACCAACTGTGAACAGAGTTCCTCCTTCCCTGCATGTTCATCAGTATACACTACCATTTGTTTTCTTGGTGAAAATCATTCTTCTGGGTGATACAGAATCCCAAGAAGTTTTAATATACGTTGCCCTAGTGGCTGAGATGCTGATCTTTGGGGGATTTATTTGTATTTCTTCTTTTGAGATCTTCCTATTCAGTTCATTTGTCCATGTACTTTTGGTTAGAGTGTAGCATTTTGATGTTTAAATTTTTTTTTTTTTTTTGAGACAGGGTTTCTCTGTGTAGCCCTGGCTGTCCTGGAACTCACTCTGTAGACCAGGCTGGCCTCAAACTCAGAAATCTGCCTGCCTCTGCCTCCCGAGTGCTGTGATTAAAGGCATGCGCCACCACCGCCTGGCTTGATGTTTAATTTTTATAGCTCTTTTTATTCTCTGGGTATTAATCCTGTATGCTATGTTGGCAATGTTTTTTTTCCATCAGATAAGTGACTTTTTAACCCTAGTGATCGTTTTCTTTGCTATATAAATTTAATTTCATATAATCCCCTGTAAATGGTCTTGACTTCAGTTCCTGTGCTACTGGAATCTATTTCAGGACTGCCCTGCTTATGCCTATACCTTGGAATGTTTTCACCATTTTTCTTCTTGCACTTATAAACTTTCAGGTCTCACATTACAGAAATGTATTTTTATTTTTTCAAGGTAAAAGATATGGATCTAATTTCATTCTGCCTACAAATGGAAATCCAGTTTTCTAGCTTCTCTTCTTTTAAAAAGAAATCTAGCTTTTTTTTTGTTTCTCTTTTTTTTTTATTGGATAATTTATTTACAATTCAGATGTTATCACCTTTCTCAATTCTCCCCGACCCAGAAAACTCATATTCCACCCCTCTTTCCTGCTTCTATGAAAAAGTGTCCCTACCCACCCACCAACTTCCAACTCCTCACCCCCGAATTCCCCCACACTGGGGCATCCAGCCTTCACAGGACCAAGACCCTCCTCTCTGACCTATGCCGGACATATACAGTGGAGCCATGGGTCCCTACCTATGTGCTCCCAGGCTGGTGGTTTAGACCCTGGGAGCTCTGGTTGATTGGTATTGTTGCTCTCCTCATGGGGCCACAAACATTTTCAGCTCCTTCAGTCTTCTCTCTAAGTCCTCCATTGAGAATCCCATGATCAGTTCAATGGTTAGCTGTGAGCATCTGCCTTTGTATATGTCAGGCTCTGGCAGACCTCTAAGGAGACAGCTATATCATGCTCCTGTCAGCATGCACTTCCTGGCATCCATATCAGCATCTGCCTTTGGAGACTGCACATGGGATAGATACCTAGGTGGAATGGTCTCCAGATGGCCCCTCCTTCAGTTTGCTTCTGTTTGTTCTGGTGCTTTCAGGTGTGCTGTCAAGTTGCTAGGGTATTCTCTTTACAAGTTTCTTTTTGTAGGCACTTAGAGCTCAGTTTTCCTCTTAGCACTGCTTTCATTGTGTCCCATAAGTTTTGGTATGACAAGCCTTCATTTAAATTAAATTCTAAAAAGTCTTTAATTTCTTTATTTCTTTCTTACCAAGTCATCATTGAGTAGAGCATTGTTCAGTTTCTACATGTATGTGGGCTTTTCATTGTTTTTGTTATTATTGAAGACTAGCCTTAGTTCGTGGTGATCTGATAGGATGCAAGAGATTATTTGAATCTTTTTTATCTGTTGAGGTCTGTTTTGTGACCAATTAGATGGTCTATTTTGGAGAAACTACCATGAGGTACTGAGAAAATGGTATATTATTTTGTTTTAGGATGAAATTTTCTATAGATATCTGTTAAATCCATTTGGTTCATAGCTTCTGTTAATTTCACTGTGTCTCTGTTTAGTTTTTATTTTCATGATCTGTCCATTGCTGAGAGTGGGGTGTTGGAATCCCCCATTATTATTATGTGAGGTACAATGTGTGCTTTGAGCTTTAATAAAGTTTCTTTTATGAATGTGGGTGCCCTTGCATTTGGAGCATAGCTGTTCAGAATTGAGAGTTTTCTTGGTAGATTTTTTCCTTTGATGGGTATGAAGTGTCCTGACTTATCTTTTTTGATAACTTTTGGTTGAAAGTCGATTTTATTCAATATTAGAATGACTACTCCAGCTTGTTTCTTGGGACCATTTGCTTGGAAAATTGTTTTTCAGCCTTTAACTCTGAGATAGTATCTGTCTTTGTCACTGAGGTGCATGTCTTTTTTTTTTTTTTTTTTTTTTTTTTTTTTTTTTTTTTTTTTTGAGACAGGGTTTCTCTGTATAGTCTTGGCTGTCCGGGAACTCACTCTGTAGACCAGGCTAGCCTCGAACTCAGAAATCCGCCTGCCTCTGCCTTCCAAGTGCTAGGATTAAAGGCGTGTGTCACCACCGCCCGGCAGAGGTGCATATCTTGTATGCAGCAAAATTCTGGATCCTGTTTACATATCCAGTCCATTAGTCCATGTCTTTTTTGGGGGGGAATTGAGTCCATTAACGTTAAGTGATATTAAGAAAAAATGATTGTTGCTTCCTGTTATTTTTGTTATTAGAGGTAGAATTATGCTTGTGTAGCTCTCTTCTTTTGGGTTTGTTGGAAAATTACTTTCTTGCTTTTTCTAAGTTGTAGTTTCCCTCCTTGTGTTGGAGTTTTCCCTCTATTATCCTTTGTAGGGCTGGATTTGTGAAAAGATATTGTGTAAATTGAGTTTTGTCATAGAATATCTTGGTTTCTCCATCTATAGTGATTGAGAGTTCTGTTGGGTATAGTAGCCTGGGCATTCGTGTTCTTTTAGAGTCTGTATGACATCTGTCCAGGATCTTCTGGCTTTTATAGTCTCTGGTGAGAAGTCTGGTGTAAGTCTGATAGGTTTGCCTTTATATGTTACTTGGCCTTTTTCCCTTACTGCATTTAATATTCTGTCTTTATTTTGTGCACTTGGTGTTTTGATTATTATGTGACAGGAGGAATTTCTTTTCTGGTTCAGAATCTTCACTCTCATCTATACCTATTATCCTAAGGTTTGGTCTTCTCATTGTGTCCTGGATTTCCTGGATGTTTTGGGTTAGGAGCTTTTTTGCATTTTGCATTTTCTTTGACAATTGTGTCAATGTTTTCCATGGTATCTTCTGCATCTGAGATTCTCTCTTCTATCTCTTGTATTCTGTTGGTGATACTTGCATCTCCGACTCCTGACCTCTTTCCTAGGTTTTCTATCTCCAGGGTAGTCTCCCTTTGTGATTTCTTTATTATTTCTACTTCCATTTTTAGATCCTGGATGCTTTTGTTTAATTCCTTCACCTGTTTGTTTGTGGTTTTTTTTTGCAATTCTTTAAGGGATTTTTGTGTTTCCTCCTTAAGGGCTCTACCTGTTTACATGTGTTCTCCTGTATTTCTTAAAGAAAGGGAGATATTTATGTCCTCCTTAAAGTCCTCTATCATCATCATGAGAAGTGATTTTAAATCCGAATCCTGCTTTTCCAGTGTGATGAGGTGTCCAGGACTTGCTATGGTGGGAGAAGTGGGTTCTGATGATGCCAGGTAACCTTGGTTTCTGTTGCTTGTGATCTTGTGCTTGCCTTTAGTCATCTGGTTATCTCTGGTGCTACCTACACTCACTGTCTCTGACTGAAGCTTGTCTTTCCAGTTATCTTGCTTGTGTCAGAACTCCTCAGAGTTCAGCTGTGATCCTGAGCTCCTGGGTGGAAGAGCTCCTGAGACTCAGGCTGCCTCTGGGATCCTGAAATTCTATGATCCTGGGTGTGTTAGAGCTCCCGGGATCCCAGCTTCCTCAATTGCTCTGAGTGCAGCAGATTCTCTGCAGCTCTGAATACACTGGTTCCTCCGCTGCTCTGGGTGCAATGGTACCTCTAGGATGGGTCAGGATATGGTGTCTTCATGGAAGCAGACCAGCTAGGAGTCTGCCCCAGCCAAAAGGACCAAGCCAAGGGTAGAAGGGGAGTAGTATTCTGGAGGGCAGGGGTTTGGGTGGGTGATGAGTCCTGAGTGCCCCAGACTCCCAGTTGCAGTTCTGGGATGTAGGGTTTTGGGGGTGGGTTCTTACCCACTCTAGCACCATTTGTTAAACTAGTTGTCTTTTCTTTGGTGTATAGTTTTGGTTTTGTTCTTGTTTTTGTTTTGATTTTTGTTGTTTGTTTATGTTTTACATCTTTACCAAAGATTAGCTGTAATTGTGTGTAATTAGTAATTGTGTGTGTTTAATTCTGGGTCATCTTCGTCACTTCCAATTTTTATATGAGTGCTGGTACCATAGTCTTTTTGTTTCTATGATTACATAATATGAGATCAGATACTGTGATCCTCCAGCACTGTTCTACCTAAGATTTTTGTGCTTCCATCTAATCAGATTTGTTGTTGTTGTTGTTGTTGTTGTTGTTTTGTTGGGGGTTTTGTTTGTGTTTTGTTTTGTTGTTTTTGGTTTGTTTTAATTCTATGAAGACTATTGCTGGGATTATTGTGGGAGGTAGATTGAGTATGTCAATTGCTCTTGTAAGTCATTTTCTCAGTATGAATTCTGATCTATTAACTTAAGCAGCCTTTTCCACCTTTTGGTGGCTTCAATATTTTCTTTCTTCCATTGAGATTTCCATTGTAAAGACTTTCATCTTCTTGGTTAGGTTAGTGCTACCTTTATTTTTGTTGTTAATTTCTTTTATTTGTATTAGAATTGTGAATGAAATTTCTCCCAGATTCCCTATTTGGTGGTTTATTATTGGTATATAACTACTAGGCTTTTAATATAAACATTGTATCCTGGTATACTTTAATGAAAGTATTCAGATGCAAGAGTGTTCTGGTAGGATCTTTGGGGTCTTTATAGTAAGTATCCTGTCCTATGCAAGCAGGGACAGTTTTACTTCCTCTTGCCTGCTTGTGGTTTTGTTGTTGTTGTTGTTTTGTTTTGGATCTTGCTTTAGCTAAGTCTGAATGACGGACAGCGTATCCAGCTTTCTTCTCTACATAGTAAGTCTTTGTTTTTGCAATTTTCCGAAGTTCTTGCACTTCCATTCTGAATTTCTGAAGTCTTTCCTCTATTTCTGTCTTTGGAACAAAGAGTATTTCTTATTCTGACCCACTGTTCCACTGGTTCTCATGGAAGCAATGACTGCTTTTTTTTACCAAGAAAGTCTCTGGTTATTTCAGTAGGGGAAAATATTCATAGGTATTATTCAGTGAAGTGTAGGAAGAATGAAGAGTCCCACATGCCAGAATCAAGGTACAGACCATCTCCCTCACCCAGAATGTTCACATGGTCACCACATTCTCTGCACATAGTGCAGTCATCCAGAGTCTATCACTAAGGCGCTTTTCTTGTCCTTGACCTGTGCACATACTGAATGATAAACTGTATACTCTTGCATCAGGTTCCTTTCAGATGACACAAGGTCCTGAAATTCATTCACATTATGTGAATCAGTAGTTTATTCTTTTAATTGCGAAGTAATATTTCACTGTATGAACATTTATCATTGTATGAATATTTCACTGCATGAACATTTCATACTTTGTATGAACATTCATTCTTTATATGAACATTTCATACAATGTATAAAATATATGGAAATTTGCTGTTCACTTGAGTTCTTTCTGCTCAATACTACAATGAATTCATCAACTGTGAAAAGACTGCATAAGGATCTTATACAAGTCCAACAGAAATCTGTCTATTAGCATGTGTGACAATTTCTCTTACCTGAATGTTGAGAATGGTTAAAATACTCTATTTATTCATTTGTTTTTGTATCCCAACAAGGATGTACAGTTTTATGGTCCTATGAACAAGTGATATCATTAGTGATCACTAATTAGTGATCATTAGAGTTACTGTTCCTAGCTTCAGATTTGTAAAATGCTCTGCTCTTGAGGTTTGTTTATTTATTTGTTTTGTTTTTTATTTCTCCAATAATTAGCCTTGCTTACTGATGATTTGCACATCATTTTTTACAATGAGTTGATCTCAAAGTTCCAGGGACATTGAACAATAAAACTTCAATGTCTCCACTAAAGTCAGTTGGATTTTTTTTTCTCTCTCTCTTAGTGTTATCCATAAATACTGACTAAGCTATACCATGAAGTAAGGCCGGGACTTGGGACCCAAACTTTCAAACAGCTTAAATCAAAATATTTATAACAAGTCAATCTAATGGTTGACAGTGCCTAGAATATCATATATTTAGAAAATATGCTTTAAAATACATACCATGTCAAAGGGACAACCAAACTGCCGTTGGTAGGCTTGACAAGAGCAAGAGCACAGACAACATTGAAAGGCACTCAACAAACAAAGCACGTCAGGTAGCTGCACACCTGCTTGCACAAGAGTCTGAAGGATAGGAAAGATGAGTGAGCAGGCTAATCGAGAAACGTCTGCCAAAGCCTACAGTGAGAGAGAGTTTGGGGGAAGCCATTCAAATGGTAAAGAAAACCAGGATAAGCCTTGGGGTGAACTCTTGGATGGCTGCTGTTGGAGAAGAACAACTTAGAATTGGATTTAATGAATGTGTTAGGAAACAGAGACATCTTAGAACATGACATTAAAGGAGTTTTGAAAAAAAAAAACTGATTGATGCAACCAAATTAAACTCTTAAGGGCTCGTAAAGATAACAGAAAACAAATGTATGCTCAATTAGCAGCTCAGAATAGAACAACTGATGCACTTAATGATTATATTAAAGTCTCAAAGCTGAGAAAACTTAGCTGCAGACAGTACAAAAAGAGAGAGAAGGAAAGAAAGAAAACACAAAAAGAGATTCTTCCACAGCTACACTGGAAGAAATGAGTGTTTACCAAATATTCAACTTAAAGAAAATGTATACTGGAAAAGCAGAAGGGAACTCCCTCAAAGAAAGTGAAAAGATTGACCATGCATGTGCGAAGTTAGACACTTATAAAATAAAGACTTTTTTTTTGTTTGTTTGTTATTATTGTTCAAAAAAAAATATTTACCAAAGCTGATTATGTCAGTCAAGAAAAACTTTCTTAGCTTAGAAAACAAAGACATACATTGAACCAAAGAATGAGGGGAGCTAAAAAGAAATATCCTTATACATGCTGTGCTCCAGATAGAGATTAAAGCAGACGGATGTGTCTGGAATGTTCAGGGCAAGCAGTTCCCTGAAAAAGCAAATACATGTGGCTGAAACAGAACCCAAGGTCCAGTCTCATTCAACATTGAGACCATCTTAGGGCCTGAGCCTAGGCCAGAGGAGCAAGATCACTCCACCAGATGAAATGAACAAAGCTGTTTTTTTTCTAGTCTCCATCATACTCCAGACACTCGGGACTGACCTGAAAGTCAACATACATGTATTTGATACACAGGGTCCTCCCCATTACACAGATTCAGGAAGGAGTTTGTGAAAATAGAAACATGGGAGACAACTTCCCACTAATGCTCCACACCTAAGGACCAGCCTGCCTCAGCACATTCCCCAGGGGAGTGGACCACACCTAAGCACCAGCCTGCCTCAGCACATTCCCCAGGGGAGTGGATACCTCTACAACTGTTGGGCATGGCCTTCTGCCATACACTCTAGAAACAGAAGCAGTTCTTCCTTTAATGTTATTCCATCTTGCTTTGAATCTGCTTGTGGAATCCAGACCCTTGGAAACACACTTTATTTTTTTCCTCTTTTATGTAATTTTGGATTTTTTTTTCCTTTCAGCTTTACTGCTAATAACAATTAGATTATAACACAATGACTCAAATGGAAGACATTATAATTTCTTAGAATGGTCATATAACTATAACATATTTTAAGTGAATCTTAAGTTAATTGCTTGTATTTTATCCCATTTGGAGGTGACATAATTAACATATGTGTTGTTGTTGACATCCTTATTGAAATATTCCAGAAACACTGCAAGAGAAGGTCTTGCCTTTTAAAATAATTTTTTTGCTTAATTGCTTTTATTTTATTAGTTATGTATCATCTCAAGTTGAAATGGGGCAGAATTAGAATCCTTTGAACAGATTTTTATAATTACACATTATGAAAATATGAATTATATTAGTGCATAGTTTCTGTGTTATTTGATTTCCAGATAGTGCCTAAGTGTCTTCTGTGCATCTACAAACAAGGGCTTCTGATGTTTCTCAGTGGTAGATGATCCTATTCAGCTAGAAACACATATGAAAATTTTTGAAAACAAAAAAAAAGTTTACATTTTTTTCTCCAGTGTACACTGCTGTAGAAAAATAGTTATATATTTAGTGAAAAAAAATAGAACATCCAGATGAATGATTGATTGTCTGATAGAGGAATTTATTGTAAGGTCAACTATCAGAAAGGAATATAGTCATGTAGTCATTCAAAATTCTACATAGCCCCAATTTCATGTTAGTCTAACTAGACTGTCCAGATAAATAGCATTGATAATGCATCTGAGCCCATTAATTACCTGGAGTCTGGAGTTGGTGCTTTTGTTGGTAGTGAGGGCAGTTTATCATGTGGCACTTCAAAGGTCAGTAGCAGCAACAGGAGGGGAGGTCACTGTGCTTCATCTAAGGGATGCAGGCAGCCTTCTGCTCTTCTTCCAGGACAAGTCCGTAATTCTTCCCACCAAAGCTTCTTTCCTAGAAACCTGACTATCCCTACCTTCCTACTATCCCTACCACACAACAGGGCAAACTCTAACATTTTCTCCATGAACAAACACCTCTTCTTATCCCAACCTCATTAATCTATTTTTATTTGAGAGTTCATTATAATTTACCTCATTTACTTTTTAGTAGTGGGGGGTTGAACCCAATACTTCATACATACTAGACGAGCTCTTTACCTGTGAGCTACATCCCTGGCCCTGGTGTTATTCTTCATCTTGATACAGAATTACACAAAGTTGCACAGGCTGGCCTTGAACTCACTCTGTAGCAACGAGGTTTTGAATTTGTGCTTCTCCGACAAGTCTGTACCACCTGTACCACCATGCCTGGCTTACATAATTAATATCCTCTTTACTGTGTTTATCGCACTGTGCTTTGATTTCTAACTGATAAATCAAAAGACTGCCTCATTGCCCTCATACCAAAAAAAGTGCTTTATTCTTTCCTCTGTTTAGACATTTTTATTACATTTACTTATCTGAGATGCAAGTGCATGGAGCACCTTGCTCATGGAGCTCAGAGCATAGGCACTTTGCTTGTGGAAGTCAGAGGATAACCAACATAGCATTGGTTCTTTCCTACTGCAATGAAATTCTAGAGGATTGAACTCAGGCCCTCGGCTTGACACCCTTCCCACTGAGTCATCTTTAATGGTCCATTTCTCATCTTAACTGTGACAAATCCTTCCACGGCCCTTTGCCCACAGCCCTTTCTCATCTCCCAGTTTCTCTTCCATGTCACAACTTGAAATTACTCTGGTCTTTCGCTTTGCTTTTGAGACAGGAGTTCATGTAGCCCAGGCTAGCCTTGAACTCACTACGTCTATAAGGATGACTTTGAACTCCTAATTCTCCTGTCTCTGTTGCCTCTGATCTAGGATTAGAAAGTATGTGCCCTCATGTTCGAAACTTTCTCTCACAGTGCATAGTAGATGATGGCAGACACTAAAAAAAAAGATATATTCTTAAGTTGATGGCTTCCATCTCAAGGAAACCTCAAAATTAATTCTCTAATCTCAACAGGTCCCAAGAAAGGCCACTTTCCAACAGAAATGAGCAAACAAGCAATTCTGGGTGAAAGAAGGTAGAAGTAGACATAATGAATAACTCACTCCCAAGAACTTGATAACTCACTGTTTCATCTTGAATACACACACTCTTAGTGAAATAGCGTGTTCTCCCGAATTAGGGTCTTGACATTGTTGAGTAAAACTCGGTAGTATCCTAACTATAATGCTATTCATGATTTCGAAACTAAAGCTATGGGGCCTGGGGATGGGGGTCCGTGGAGAGATGCTTGTCTCGCATTCTCTGTGCTCAATCTCAAGAGCCATATGAACAGGTCATAATAGTCCAGGCTATAATCCTAGCACTAGGCGGAAGGAGCAGGTGAATCAGAGATTCAAACTTACTTTCAGCAACTTAGTGAACTCAAGGTCAGCCTGAGATTCATGAGACCCTGTCTCAAAAATTAATTAATTAATTAGTTAATTAATTAATATACTTAAAAATAAAGCTACAGGAATGGGAGGGGGAGGGGAGCAACTGGAAAGGTGTCCCAGCAGTTAAGAGTAGTTGCTGTTCTTTCAGAAGACCTGGGTTCAGTTCCCAGCAGCCACATGGTAACTAACTTCCTTCAATAACTGTAGTTCCAGGGAATCTTACATTGCCCTCAGATCTCCTCAAGTGCTACACACACGTGGTACACAGACATACATGCACACAAAACATCTATATACATCTCAAAAAAAAAAGGTTTTTATTAATTTTTAAAAGCTATGAGAGCAACCCTGGGCTGAATGATGTTAGTTAACTTTCTCAATTTTGTTGTGCCTCTGCCTCCTGTCATCTGTGAACTTAAGATAGTAATGTTTGTATGCACAATAGCTTGTGTCAAAGTTTGATTGTAAACTGAATGATTGTGTGTCTCCAAAGTTCATATACTACAATCTTTTCTGATATGACTATATTAGGAGATGGGGGTCTTCAACAAGTACTTAGACCAGAAGAGTAGATTCCACGAGTTGAGTTAATGCCCTCATGTAAAAGGCCTGAGGCAAATCTCTAGACTTCTCTCTATTAAAAAAAAAAAAAATACAGCAAGGGGCTCATAGGCTGTAATGGAGACACTCTTCATAAGACAGCATGAGCCCTCGAGTGCAGACTCTCAGCCATAAGCACTATGGGAAATAAATTCCTCTTGTTTATAAAACACCCTCTTTATGACAACTCATAATAGTTGCCTAAAGCTAAGAGACGGCCAAATGCAATACTGTTTTCTTTCTTGCATACTCTCATCCACCCAATTCAATTCAATTCTTTGGTGATTCTTTGGTAAATTGTTGAAACTCCTGGCCTTTAGAGTTCCTATTCTGGAACCCGGATGCTCCTTCTCCTGCCTTCTTCTTGGTGTGGCAAATGCTAGATCTCTCACAAAGATCTCACTCAAACATCATCTCCTCTGGGCAGCATCACCTCATTTCCGGTCAAGCAGCAGTGGCAGTGTTTAGGGCCCAGTACCCTCAGCCTGGATCATATCAACAATGGTCCCCTGTCTGGAGTTTTCACCAGGCTTCATTCCAGGAGAATTAAGCCCATGTCTTACTTCCTTTTTTTGTCTATCACCTCCCAAATTCCCAGGGCCTACCGCAGAGTTTGATACATAGTTGGCATTCAATAGATATTTGTTGATTGTTAAAATTGTGTCTTTACTTCTATTACCAACAGATGTCCACAGCAACCTGACTGCCGACTGACAAATGCATAGTGTATTGTGTAGAAATTAGGGCAACATGGGCACTAATTCCATCCCAATGGCTTCCACTTGTCGGAGCTATCAGAAAATCAAGATGCTATTTCAGTAGCATGTGGGACTATTTCCAAACCAAGAATTTTTGACAGACCCCATGGTTCCCTGTTGGATTGTGTTAACTTGGTGTTGACCTATTTGCATTTCAGCAACTAGATCCTCCCTTACTAATAATTCAGCTGCATTAATTTTTCCACATTCAAGGCAGTGAGTATTCTCTCTTTAAACTTGGTATTTGGGGTTTGTGAAATAGGATATTCATATTAAAACCAACAAGAATTTGTGGTTACATGGCTTTCAATATACCAGGAACGGCGTTCACATTTTTAATGTGTCTCAATTCATGTTGTTTGTATACTTCCACTTGGTCATGTCTGAAATAAATTTTCTGAAATCTAGGTATTCATCATAGACCATAAAGCAAAATAAATTAAATTATAACTTATTTCTGGGTAATAAGTAAGCAGGGGATGATGTGTTCCATCTTTTGATGGAATGCAAATTTACCATTAAAAGACAAATTCTTCGCTTCCAAAGCTTGACTAGGGTGGTGCTTTAAAAAGCATTCCATCTGGTTAAATTTAGGGTGCTGAAAAAAGCCCACTATAAGAATATTCTCTGGCTCTGGACCCATAACATTTTTACTTGATTATGAACTGGATCCATTTTCATTTACTTGAAGCACTTCCACGGTGCTTTTTCTCTCCCCTTCTGCAACAAGGCAAAGTTGTCACCATCCATGTTGACTTTGGTAATATTGTCTTCTCTGAATAATGCATTTCAGATGCATTATTGCCAGGAAAAGAAAAGCTTGTCTGCCCTGGCTGAGACTTACCGAGGATGCTTCTGAAGGGTCTGTGTGTGTGTTGTTCTTTATGTCCGCCATCCCCTTCTAAGCTCACTCTCCTCACTTCTTCTCTGATGCCCTCCTACAGCACCACCTGCAACCTGAATGTCTTAATCTATTAATATGCTAGGCTGCCTTAACAGAATAGTACAGAGAAGGCGATTTACCAGCAAGGGAAGTTTACTTGGTTTGTGGCTCTAGAAACAGAGTTCACAATTGAAGGACCACAACCAATAAGTGCCTCCTTCAGTATCATAAAATGACATCACATGATGGCTAAGAAAGCAGGAGGAGTCTAGCACCTTATTATTTCTTAGACAGGACTTGGCTAGGATGGCTTTTCCATGGTCCCTATCTCTGCCTCCTGAGAGCTGGTATTACAGGTAAACAGCATTACTTTAGTAATAATTCCATTCTCACTGTTAGTGAACCAACTCCCTCAACAATCCATCCAAGTAGTCAGCCTGTGTCTTTAAGGTCTCCCCTCTTACGACTGTCCACTGGGTATTAAATTGCCACACGTGAACTATGGGGACAACTCCAAGCCATATAAGCTCGTAAGCTCAGTAGATATACTGAGGTCCACTCTACAGCCTTTAGACTGGATCCTGTCACAGCTGTTAATAATGTGCTCTGTTCCTTAAAGCTCAGAATCCCTACTCATTATAGACACACATGCACAAAAAGAAAATCCATAAATAAAAAAGGACAATTAATCAAATGGACCAATAGCCCAGTTTCTTCCATCTACTGGCTGTTGTATTAATAAGGTCACGGGACTGGCCCTCTCCTCTATGGAAGGAGTCAGTGACTCTACATGTTACAGAGGGGGAAAAAAATCAAAGATAAAGTCACTGAAACCATTGGAAAATCCCCTTCTCGATCTTCTAAAAGTCCTTCAGCAAATTTGTGAGGAACAACCTCACACAAGGCAGTGTGACTGTGGAGAGCCTCCCTGGAAAGCTTTCAGGTCAGGGATTGGACATATGCAGCAAAATCCCTCTGGTAGGACAAAACCTAGGGGGTGTGGGAGGAAATGGGTTCAGAGGCTGGAGAGCAGAGAGCAAATGAGAGAGGGGCAGGTAAGGACAGAGTGTCAGGAAGGCCAGACCTAAGATGGCATCAAAGCATTGAGGACATGTTAGTCTCAACTCCAATACCTAAAAGGCCATACAAAATTGTATGCAAGTGACAAAGGAAGACTGACTTTGAAAATATCCCCCTGACCACCCTCTGAGGACGAGCCAGGAGGATGTGTGACACCTCTCATAAAAGTAGTACTTTCAGTGAAAATGGATAGGGTCTGTTTCTTCATGAAGCCCCAAAGCACTGAATCTAAGTGGTATTCAAATTTATTTGTTCATATTAGCTAGGAATTGGAGGTCTTATATTCAAAAACTCTTTCTTCTTTTTTAAAATAATATTCTTATTTGTTCTTTTGGTGTTTTGTAACGTATGGACTAATCAGGTCCGTCTTCCTCCTTCAGCTTTGCTCCCAGAAGCTCTCCAAGGCCCCACCCATGGACATCATTAATGTGCTCATCTCATTCACTCATTCCCATCTCTCCTTTAAAAGAAAATAAACAAACAAAATCTCTGAAGTCCAGTCTGTGTTGGCCAACTATTCCTGGCCATGGGGCCTTTCATTGGGTATGATCAACAAACACCATGTCTATCACTCTGTTAAATAAAATTGACTTCTTCTCTCAGAAGCAATCAAATGGCTCTGCTGGGGATGGGCCTTTGTGCCCCTATGCCTTCTTACATACTGGTACTTTGTCTGACTTGAGCTTGTTCGGGTCTTCATAGTTGACAGCAGGTTGTCAAGGTCTCTGAGCTTATATGTGCACTTTTATGTGCACATATAGAATGAATATATATATATATATATATATATATATATATATATATATATATATGACACGGAACCTGCTATGCTCTCTCTTCCTGTGGCAGTAACCTGCCTTATAAAACCTCAACCCTGTTGCTAGTAAAGTAGCCTTCAGCAGGTAGAGAGGTCACCAGGAAACCATGTGTTGAAAATGCAAGGGGACTTACTAATTTCCGCCTGGCAGCAGTCTGCTTTATGAAATCCCTTCCCATTTGATTCATTTGCTAATAAGAACTTCTAACAAACCTTCCAAAGGTTTCACTTTCTACCAGAGATTCTCTACATCTTTAAGGACATTAAGTCAAAATGGCTGTTTCAGATAAGCCAAGTCAAGAGAAAGATGATGTCCCATCCTAGACAGACAACTAATAATATGGGAACCACATAGATTTCTCACCAAGTAGGCTTATGACCCACACAGGTTATTCAAGATCTTGTTGCCTTAATTTCTCAGTTCATCAAATATAGATTTAAAAACCTACCTCATGGACGGGGTGTGAAAATTAGAAATGACCTGTATTGTAAAGGAATGGATCTAGAAAATATTATACAGAATGAGATAAGCCAGACCTAGAAAGACAAATGCTATATGTTTTCTTTTGTGAGGATGCTAGCTTCAAATATTTAGATGTGAGTACATAACATGCAGTAAGTGTTAATATCAGGAAAGTAAAGGGAGCCGTGGTGAGAGCAGAGGGAAGAGGAGCGTTAGAGAGCATAGAGAAAGGGTGCTGTGAAGGGAACACAGGAAAAATGGGTGAGGGGGACTTCCGTGAGGAGAGGGGAGGGAGACCAACACAGGGGGAGAGGAAAGAAGAGATAAATTACACTAAGGACATTTGGAAAGGCCATAGGGAGTTATAGTATTTTATATTTACTTTAAAATATATACAATGTAATAAGTTTGTGTATATACAAATGTATATAGTTGAATTGATGTTATAGCACTTGGGATGGCAATGCTTCCCCTTCAAACCCATGGACTGTCCAACAAAAACCCATTGTCAGGCATGGGAAACCTTCCTTTGACTTGTTAGGTGAGTCCCAAAAGAAATCACCTTAACAATATATGTTATTGCCCTCGTTGCCACTGAGAAAAAGAAAGCAAAAGACACCACAGAGTGCAAAAGACACCACACAGTGCAAAGGACATCACAGAGTGCAAAGGACATCACAGAGTGCAAAGGACATCACAGAGTGCAAAGGACATCACAGAGTGCAAAGGACATCACAGAGTGCAAAGAACACCACATAGTGGACACAGGTCTTGGAGATATCGATATGGATCTGAACTTGAAGTCTCCTCGTTGAGGACTACCTCTCACAGTCAGAAGAGGCTATGCAAATCCCTGGGAGAGAGAAGCCACCTGCAGTCTTATACGCCTGGGACAGCTACAGGCCACAACAATGGTAAACATGGCAGAAAGTTCTGACCTGTGCAATAGTGGCACTCTTGGAGGCAACCAACCACCTTCTAATTGAGTTTAAGACCCACAGATAGAAGGAAATTCATGCTTGACACTGTAAGCTGAGCTAACTAGCTGTGCTGGTGAGGTCATTGAACCTAGAGGAAACACTACTATTCTCACAGTCTTAAAGCAGATGTACTACTAACTTAATTTTCACTGATTTGTAAAGCAGATGTGACCCAATACTAGCAAGTCAGGTGTGGCCTTTGAAGATTTCTGGGAAGAATTTTCTTCCACAAGACAGATGGGAGAGAAAGTCTTTCTTCCTTCCTTTGACCTTGCTTATTCCTGTCAGGGGATAGAATGATAGTGTGCTACTTCAGAAGGTTATAGTCAACTCATTATAACACAGAAGCATGTGAAGAAACGAACAGCATCAGTTTATAAACAATTTTATGAACAATATAAGTCATTTCTAATTCTCATGCTCTGTCCATGAGGTAGGTTTTCAAATCTACATTTTATGAACCAGGAAATGAATGGATCACAAACTCAAGGCCAGCCCAACCTATAAAGCAAGGTTCGGTCTTAAGAAAGGGGGAAAGGCAACCTGTCACAGTAGCAAAGCAGAAGCATCGAGAGTGTGTGTGCCTTTGGTGCTGCTGCTGAGCTGAACAGCAGGCCTGCCACCATCTGCAGATAGGTTCCTCACCGCTAACAAGTGCTCTAGGTATCAGGACAGAAGACTGAAATAGTGGCACTTACTCAAGATTAGACAGTAGAAACGTATCTCATTCCTTCATTAGTTAACTTTTACTAAGTATTTTTGCAGCTGACTTTGCTGTGCTTTCATGGAAAGGAGGCTAGATCTGATGGGTGGAGTTGCTTGAGCACATTCTTCCCTTGCTCTGGTCTCACAGCCAGCTCTCCGCCCCTTCAGCTAGAAGAAAAGCTCTTTTGCTCAAAGCACAATTACAGATGCCCCCGGGGAAGGTTAGACTCCAAGCCACAGTGAAAAGGTGCATTTCAGAAAATAAGCGATTTGTGTATTCACCAGCCGTCTTCCAGCAATTCTCTTCCTACTATACTCCGACACCTACACCAGCACCACAACATTCTGAAGGTCTAGGCCCCTGCGAAGGGCTTGGTGGTACTTTTACCATTTCAGAGCATAGCTAACTCCAAACTGCTGGGGACACAGCTTGGTTGTCATGTTCTTAAATAAAGTATAAGTAAACACATGGTGGACGCTGACATTCCCTTCTATACTTGTGCTAGATCACAGTGTTTTCGTGAGAATGTGACGACTGTCAGGCATGGGGGCCAGTGTGCTGCCCTCCTGCTGCCTCTCCACCTGTCCACTGCTGGGTGAGCAATCTAGTCATGGCTTCCTGTCTACCTTAAACCGGCTGCATGCTTCCCTGCTGACCCATCATGCTTCCTGTATCTTCATATACTCTCTCCCATTAAGAACGCCTCAATCCTTTCATCAAAGTATATTCTCTACTATGGATTTGGTTTTTAATGAAGGTCCTCATGAAGCAAATACCCCTTTCCCCAGAGTCCAACCATGAAGTTCAGTTCTCATCGGAAGTGACGTAATCAGTGACGGTGATAATCCAGACTCAGGACAGATGTTTTATGACAAGAAATCACAATTGCTTCATTTGTCATCTCCTCTTCCAAAATCTCCATTTAATCTATGCAAATTGCTTATCGTCCTCTTCTTAGGATAATCCCAAGGCACTGCATGCTAGATGAACATGCCAAACCTCAGAGTTAGTTGAGAACAGAACCCAGGTTGGTTTTGGTTTTGGTTTTTTACTTTCCTGCCTCATGTTACATCACCTGCATAAGATGCAAATAAAATAGCACATGAAAATCTTGTGCTTTCCTCAGTTTAGTCTATAGGTTAAAAAAAAAAAATGTGGGTCTTAAAAAGAGAACCAGAAGAGTCATGTACAGAAAAAAAAAAGGAGGGGAGCAGGAATAAATTAGGGGTACACTGAATATAAGATCTGAGACCGAGGTTCTCACTTGAAGTCAATAATGACTTGGGGGCATCTCTTTCCCACCATGAAAAGGGCTTCCCTATGCAAATTAGCATCTTGCCAGCCGGCTGCACTGGGGCAGAAACAATTGGTCTGCAGTCAGCCAGAAAGAAAAACAGCAGCTAAGGTGCACAGTGCTACCTTTCCCACAGTGAATGAGGCATTAACTTCCAGATCTCTGACCCTTTAAATCTGTGTGACAATAATTAATGCGAGAAAGATAACTAATATTTACGTTTGTACTGAAAGCGTCAACTAATAGGAACTTGAGTTATGTAACATAACAGAAGAGCCTTGCCTTTCCCTGCACTCGTTTCTGACAGGTGAGATATTAACCTCTTTTTCACTATGCCTAAGCCCCGTACCTAGGCCAGAGCAGAGACCTGAGTGAAACAGGAGAATCGTACTTGATCATTATTAGGTCATGGCCTTCTCTCAGTTTCTAAAACTCTTTACCATCCTATTAAAAGCACGCAGGGCTGGGGGAGCTCCTATCCTATGTCTACAGTAATTGGAAGCTTCCCATTTTTCCCTGTGCTTCAGAATACTTGTGGTTTGTACAAGTAAAACCCCCCACATCCAAATATTCCAAACATACAAACCCCAAACCCCTCACCTCCAACTTTCTAATTTGCTACATAAGGCTTATAGACTTGAAGAATAATTTATATTTTAAGAAGCTTCCTAATTAAATATGATGCCCAAAATGAGAGCCACTGGTTTATTTAATGCTGTTAGTTAATCTAAATTAACTAAGCTCTTAGTCAGTCACTGATGCTCCATTCCAAGTGGAATCTCTTGCCTGAAATAAAAATCAAAGAGGACATTGACTCTACTACTCTGCCATTCAGAGAAATTTTGAGAAGGCATGAGTGTGGTCTGATTTAAAAAAAAAAAATGTCATGAAGAAGGGCAGTTACCAAAATATTCAGAAAACTAATATTTGTCCATATCACTCCAAATGCTTTCCTTAATTAAATTTACTCTAAAAAATTTAAGATTGTATGATTACTATTCTTTGATTTTTTTACAAATACAGTTTTTCTCTTTCTGTCTTTCTTCTTTTGCATTTGTGAGAACTTCTTTTAGTGTCTAATTTATTCCTGTCATTGAGAAAGACGATGAAAGTGAGCAGGAAACATAGTCTTTGAAATCTTTTATGCTTTCCTTAATTTTTTTCCCAACACAAAGTAGCTCATCTCCCTGTCAGCTCTAACTGGGCCACATTCCTGTCTCTGCCTGGCGCTCATCTGCTAACAGCTGCTTTAGTTGTACCTCTCTGCTTGCTGGGGACATTTCCGAGTTCCTACTGAGAGGACAGAAAGCAGCCTTTTAGGACACTTGTGTCTCACTTTGAAAGACTTCATCCTCCTTACACTCTCAAATGGAAAAACTGAGAGTTTAACCTTAGCTTCTTCAAAGTGATTTCCAAGTAAGACTGAAAACCCTAGCTGGAAAAAAAAAAAAAAAAAAAAAAAAAAAAAAAAAAAAAAAAAAAAGGAAGGAAGGAAGGAAGGAAGGAAAGAAAGAAAGAAAGAAAGAAAGAAAAGAAAGAGGAAGGGAGAAAGAGAGGGAGGGAGGAAGAAGTCTGTGTGTGTGTGTGTGTGTGTGTGAGAGAGAGAGAGAGAGAGAGAGAGAGAGAGAGAGAGAGAGAGAGAGAGAGAGAGAGAGAGGTCTGTAAGTTGTAACAAATACCCTGCATCATGTCAACCTGGCAACCTGGTGTCTTCCATGTTGGGTATCATGTAGACCTGGGTTTCATGAGCTGGTGGGAAACTGCTCTTAATCATGAGGGTCACCATAGCCCTCGTCAGTCTTAACAAGAGTTAGAACTTTTGCCAACCTTCAAAAGGTATGTTGGGGGGGGAGAGCGTGGGGTGGGGGGGGGGGAGAGCGTGGGGCGGGGAGTAATACAATAACTTCATTCAACAAGTCTTTCTGGAATTTCTACCATAGTCCAGGCCTTGCGCTCAGTGCTATGAAGGCAACAATGATCAAGAAAGGATTTCTAAAAATTTGACACTAATAAAAACAAGGATGCTTTTACACGAGGCAGCCAGAGCTCACCAAATACTGAAATAGCATCTTTGTGTCTTCCCTTTATTTACGGCTATTTCGTAACATTTAAAATGACCTCTAGCCGGGCAGTGGTGGCGCACGCCTTTAATCCCAGCACTTGGGAGGCAGAGGCAGGCGGATTTCTGAGTTCGAGGCCAGCTTGGTCTACAGAGTGAGTTCCAGGACAGCCTGGGCTACACAGAGAAACCCTGTCTCAAAAAAAAAAAAAAAAAAAAAAAAAAACAAAAAAAACCTCTTAAATAGCATGGCAAGTGTTATTTATTCCATTTTACATATACTAATAGTAATACTATTGTGTGCTTGAATACTTAAAATTATAAGAATAAGGCCAACAAATGTAGTGCTTTCCACACTGTGGGAAGCATTTTAGATAAATTTTCTTATACCGATGTGAATTTTATTATTCATGTAATTTAAAAATTATACACATTTACTGATTGGGGCCATCTATGTGTCATGGTGTGCGTGTGTAAAGGTCAGAAAACAACTTTTGCAAGTGGGTCCTCTCATTCTACCATGTGGATCCCAGTATCAAACTTGGATCATCAGAGTTGGTGGCAAGTGCTGTACCTACTGAGCCAATATGCTGGCTAGTTCTATGACAGTTTGACACGAGACAGAGTCATCAAAGAGAAGGGAACCTAAATTGAAAAAAAAAAATGCCTTTGTAAGATTGATCTGTAGGCAAACCTATACGACATTTTTTTAATTAGTGATTGATGTGAGAAGGCCTAGCCCACTTTAGGAGGGGCCATCCATCCTTGGTGGTCCGGCGTCATATAAGAAAGCAAGTTGAGGAATCCATGTGAAGCAGAGCCCCTCCATGGCCTCTGCGTCAGCTCCTGCCTCTAGGTTTCTATCCCTACTTCCTCCAGTGATGGGCCACAGTTTTGGAAGTGTAAGCAAAATAAACTCTTTCCTTCTGAACTTACCTTCCGTGGCCATAGTGTTTCATCACAACAATAGAACAATAACTAAGACAGCCATCTCACCAGCTCGTATCCTCACCCTATATTTTAAAAGCTGAAACGTAAGACTGGACATATTATGAGTGAAGGGATAGAGCCAAGATTCAACCCATGTCTCTTTTCCAGACCTTGATTTCTTTGCTGAATTCAGTGAGATTAAATGATGTATACAAAAAAAATAGAGCAAGTAGAAAGTGATTTGAACCCAAAAATCCTGTTTCTTTTTATCTACAAAATTTCCAGTGTCCTGATACTTTCTACTGAATTATACAGCTCATGCCGAGAGGAAAGATTCTATTGTTTTCCTTGCCGAATAACTCAACTGGACTTTAAAAGGAATGCCGCCAGTTAGGGAAGGAGTCCAAAGTCCTGTGGTGTCTGTTAATAAACTACATTAATTATTTGCAAACATACAAAATGCAAATGATAATTTTTTTCAAAGAACTAAAAGCTCCTTGACTATCAAAGAACTGTTCGCAAAACCAAGCTCACCACACGAAAAGGAAAGGTAAGAGGGGCGTTCATAGAATCTGCACATTAAAACAGAGTGTACCAGGATTTTGACCTTCAGACTTCAACGTCTACTTCTGACATCAGAGAGAAAATAGCCAAGAGCTAAAGGAAAGAGCCACCAAGAGCCTATTAACCACAAAGGTATTGTGATCGGGAAATAGACTACCTTGCAAACTGTACCAAAGAGAGTTTGAAAAGAAACAGCTGTGGGTTGCAGGTAAAAGACTGGTGTTTTATTTAGCATTCATGCTTTCATCAAAGGTGCTACAATTAACATCTGAGCTAAAAGGTGTCACAGACCAATCCTTAATTAAAAAAGAAAAAGAAAACCGAGAAAAAGCAGCTTAGCAATTATTCTCCATGGGAAAGATGACTGTAAGTAAGTGCACCTCATAAATTATTTGCAGACGTGTCCATATTAGAATGAAATAAGATCTCTTTGAGGGTAGCACACCTGTGCCATGGATAATTGCCCTCATTCACAAATAATAAGTGGCCTACCAGATGTTTAGCCCCACACAGTCATATGCAAGGCAAAGCAGTAGGAGAGGGCATCTTAGCTCCGACCAGAGATGATCTTTTTATCCTATACAAGCTCTCAAGCTGTGTCAGCAGCTTATCCAGGAAGGCAACCAAAAGCAGAGAGGACTCCAACTGTTAAGCGCTAACCTTCCATCTCAGTGATTAAACTGTTAAATGCCTACAGCTCTTTCATTTAGTTTTTAATTTTAACAGATGTAAATTGGATATTTTCTTTCGACAATTTCATGCATGTACTATGACCACTTTCACCTCATTTCCCTCTTCCCCACCACCGCTGACCCTCATCTGCCTTCTCATCTAGTCAATCATCTTACCCTGTGTCTTCATGCAGGTCCTGTGCAGGTAGCCATAGCTGCTGCATTCATGATTGCAATGACCGTGTCACATCTAGGAGACAGCTTTTATAGTGTCCTTTCCATTCTCTAACTCGCAGTCTTTTCTCCCCACGCATCTGTGATATTCCCTGGGCCTCAGAAGCAATGTCCTATTTAGGGCCAAGCACTCAACAGCCATTTATTCTCCCTACTTTGGCCAGCTTTGAGACACTTTATTAGCCACCACCCACTGCAGAAAGCAACTTCTCAGTTGCGGGCCAAGAGCAGCACCGCTCTACAGCTGTACACATAAATATTTGGAAAGCTGTTTGACTACATGTCAATTTAGCCAAACATCAGTAGCAGATTTGACACTAGAACCTGTGGTCTCCTCAGTTATAGGCTTTTGACCAGGTTTACTGTATTAGGAATGAGTTTTCCCAAGGAGCACATCTCAAATCTAATCAGAACAGTCAAACGCACCAGTGGGTATATCATGCCTGACAGATAGGTATTTTAGCAGGAGGGACCACAGACAGGCAAAACCACTGGTGATTTCTCTCCCAGCTGCCTGAATAGCACTTCTTAGTGGATAAGATTTTCTTATGTTTTAAAGATTTATCAAGATGAATTCCATTTCAAAACTGGATAGAAGCTAAATAAGTAAAGAAAGAACCAACTTTAATGAACATAGTGTTAGAGAATAAATATTACTTTATTAGTAGTTCTGTATTTACTATTTTTATTCTTCATAATATTTAACAACAAAATTACAATAATGGTGAACTATCTGCAAACATTGGGGAATCTGGGTCAACAGCAGACTGTGTATAATCAGAGGTAAATATAGAAATCATCTCACAGTTGCTTTTCTGAAGAAGTATATGTTGAAAATGGTTGTATCCTAAAGTTTGAACGTTGTGATATTACTATGCATGTGGTATAAGCATACAGTGGTTACACTCAGTGGATAAACAGTAAACAATATATTCACACACTCACCCTCACAAGGCCCATGCAAATGGATTTATAGTAGCGGAGTAAATGTATGTTCAGACACACTATTTGAATCATCAAGGTAAGTAAACACTGCTTTTTAATATGAAATCATTAATGTCTGAAAATAAGGTTGCTTCCACGACAGCAAATTGAACAAAGTAAGCATCCAAAGATGGTGTTCACCATAGTCCATCTATAGTACTGATGAAACATGCTTGTTTTTCCCTTCCTTCACTTGAGAACTGATCACAGCCACACCTGATCACAGTCATGCCTCAGTACCCCATATACCTACACTTGAACAGGACCCTTTTGCTAGGACACAGTCAGTTAGGAATGGACACCTAGCCTCAGCTACACCAACCAGGGTGCTTGCAGTACTCTGCGTTCTCCTTCATAGAAGATCATAAAAATGAAGATAGACAGAGAAATCAAAGTTCAGATTTGAGTCTAATCTGTCTAACCTGCTTTGTGATAGTTCTCAAGTATGAGGAGTTTCAGAAAACCCAGTGACAGGAAGCAACCACATAAAAATGGAAACAATCTGGAGGCAGCTGGAAGTGTAATCTATATAATGTTTCTTAAAATAGCATATAACTTCTGAGCAATATAGCGCTGATGAGCATTGAAGAAGATAAACATGAAAACAATGACTGATAACATCGTAAGTGATTAAACGGTAGGTCTAACCTAGGGAAAGTATTTCAATACTCCAGGAGAGGAAAAACAAGAGCTCTCTGGCCTGGTTTAAGTTTGGTAGGGTTAGGGATCGCGTTTGTAACATAGTTTGGACTATATCAGAGAGATCATCACGGTTCAGTAGCCATCTTAAAACTTTGAATTGTTAATTGAGACTAGCTCTGAGAAGTTTACGAAAGACCAAGCTATCTCCAAATTATCAGAGAGAGGTAACTTGATAAGTTCAAGATGGTCAAGATCTAATTTGCAGTTACAAAAAGCAGAGCTCCTGGTAGAAAGATAGAATCGTAGAACAGTGAGAGAGTTCTGGGCCATCACCTTCTTCTCTTTTGCTGCTAAGTTATAAGTGGAAATGAAGAGACTCTGCCCTCAGGCAAAGCTACAAGAGGTGAGTGTTAAAATGGAGATTTCCCAGATTTCCTTCATGGTGATGTTGCCCCAAGACATTTGTGACATTGCCCAATGATATTTCTGGAGAAGTTCTCAGTTGCCAGTTTGGAGCAGGCAAGAACTGATCAATTCTTTTGTTATTTTTGTTGTTGTTGTTGTTGTTTGTTTGTTTGTTTTGATTTGGTTTTCATTTGGTTTGGGTTTCTGCTTTGTTCAGAAGATCACCTTCCCATTTGATTTCCTCAGATGACATGCTGATAATAAATCATCTACGACTGACGCTGTAGAAATCAATCAAAGCTTCCACAGGCTCAGTTTGCATGGCAAAAATAACAAAGACAGAAGTTGTGGTTTGCTTTAAAGGTGAACAGATACATCTTTGAAAGGAACCAAGTTCAGCCATCTTGATCAAAGATTACGAAGACTTCAGGTTCAGGGCCATGCATTTTGTCATGCCCTGGCTAGACCTGCAGCAGAATTACACAAATTATGTGCAGAATAACCCTGTCAAACCTCATTCATAAAGTTGTGAATAATATTCCACATGTTTATTTGTTTGGAAGAAAGTTTCTACCTTCAGTTTTTCCTCTCTGAGTTTGACGTCAGCCTGGTGAATTCCAGGACAGCCAGGTCTGCATAGAGAAACCCTGTATTGAAAAACAGAAAGAAAGAAAGAAAGAAAGAAAGAAAGAAAGAAAGAAAGAAAGAGGAAGGGAGGGAAGAAGGAGGAGAAGGAGAAAGGGGAAGGGAGGGGAGAGGAGAAGTGAAGGGAAGGGGAGGAGCAAAGAAGAGAAAGAAGAGGAGAGGAGAGGAGAGGAGAGGAGAGGAGAGGAGAGGAGAGGAGAGGAGAGGAGAGGAGAGGAGAGGAGAGGAGAGGAGAGGAGAGGAGAGGAGAAGAGAAGAGAAGAGAAGAGAAGAGAAGAGAAGAGAAGAGAAGAGAAGAGAAGAGAAGAGAAGAGAAGAGAATTTCACTTCCCCCAAACTCACAACTAAAAGTAGATCTCTAACAGAAATCAAGATCTTTCCCAAACCAAGCTGTGTGTGAATAGATGAAAATTATATGTCCCGCCAGGTCTGCATGTATTCTGGGATTCCAGATAGAGACCTATCGTGAGCCTCTAGTATCTAGAGCTGTAAAATAATAAACTTGTATCAAGTTATGACAAGACAAATAGCAGACACTAGAAACTGTTTTAATGAAGCATTCCAGAAAGAGAAGCTCCTGTTGGGGACAGAATACTGCATGAATTAAGGCAGTTGGGGTTTTATTTGGGTTTTACATTGCTTTTTTTGGCTTTCTTTCCAAGTAGAGAGAGATACTGTGATATGGACAAACACTCATCACAAATCAGTTGATCTGAATGTATGTCTTGAGTAGATGACTTCTAGCCTCAGTTTATACATCTACTAAACGAACACAGAGACTTCAACGTCCAACAAGGCCTTTTCCACATCTCCAGGGGATGCTTCTGCGTTCGTGGATTCTATCCTGAAAACCCATGTGCTTTGGTCAGCCATAGTAAGTCGTGTGAACTGTTGGGTTGGTTAAGAACATGATAAAATTTTTGTTGAGACAAGTTAGGAAACAGTGTTGCTTCCAAGACCTGGAAGCAGAGGAAGCAGTTGCTCAGATTTGCTACAATAGACAAATTAAGAATTTGTTACTAGATTTACTCCATAGTTCTTAGACCACCAAAGGGGTGAGGGCTGGCATAAATACAGAAGGCAATCCTCCATACCTTAAACATTGACTTGGGAAATAACACAGACTCATAGACTTAGCTGAATGATGGATGGTCTACTCCAAAATGAACAATTTTTCCCTGAAACAACATTATTTTTTCCAACTAAGAGACTTAAAGCCATGCTCAATAATAAGTGGGTTAGAAGTTATAGAGTTGTAAAATCTGAAACTGGGTTTAAAAATATTTAAGTTGTGCTCATAGAATGTCAGGATCATTTGAGATAAATATGGAAAAACAACTTTCAACCTGAAGATGAAATATAAATTTTAAAAATGTCAAAGTGACTACGTCCCTCACCCAGCCCGTTTCCTTCCCTGGACACTGCCTATTTACAACATCTCTGTAAACACTGGGCAGAAACCCACACATGGGCACTGGATGCAAAACTGAAAATATGTCAAAAACTTCATCTCTTGCTACTCAAATTAGTTGGTGAGGGTGCAGAGAAGAACTGGAAATTTAAGTTTAGGAGGAAATCTTGAAAATTTGAGTTTTCAAATTATTTAGATGTAGATGTTTCGGGCTGGAGAGATGGCTTCTAGAGTGAAAAATTATAAAGACCATTTTGTGAATTATATGCAGGCTTTTTCTTTGCCCTTAGACCTGAGCAAAAAGAGTGCAGGTTCCAGAAAGCAGAACTGGATGTAAGATTTCAGGCCTTCACTGCCCCAGGATACATTCAGGGAAGAGCAACATTCCTCAAGCCTCAGGGTGGGGAGGGCCCAAAGCAAGAAGACACATTCCTGACCACAGAAAAGATGCAAGTCATCTGGGTAGTTCCAAGAACTAGCTAACTTTCCACTGTTCTTGGTTACCTCCCCCCCAAAAAAAAAAAAATTTGAGGTTTTCCAAGTGTTACAGCCTGCTGATGTTCAAAATTGTAAAACAAGCAATCATGTGTAACCACATGAAAATGCAACCAATCATGTGTAACCTCGAAAAAATTCCTCCCTTTCTCCACCCCTGCTATAAAAAAGGCCCCTCAGCTTGCTGGCCTTTTGTCAAAGTTTGTTCCTGCATGGACAAGCAGTTTGACCGTTAGCTAGCCAACTCTCCCCAATAAACCTCTGCTGATTGCATCCAGGTAGGGTGTCTTGTGATTTTGGGGTGGCCACGATTTCCTGAGACTTGAGTAAGGGTCTCCCAAGTTTGTGGGTCTTCAGGCTCACTGGTTAAGAGCACTGACTGCTCTTCCAGAGGTGCAGAGTTCAAGTCCCAGCAACCACATGGTGGCTCACAACCATCTGTAATGGGATCTGATAACCTTTTCTGGTGTGTCTGAAGATAAATGTAGATGTTTTAATCCTGATAGAGTGGTTTCTCACTCCTAGGCTTTAACCACAGGGAGACTGACATGATTCTGAACTCAGCTGCAGAAATGCATTCCTAATTATATATAAATTATATATAATTTATATACATTTATATGCATATAATAATGCATTTCTATCATTGTCATTATTAATATTATTACTATCAAACTAGTGTTTGTGTGCTCTGTGGAATGTATGTGGAAGTCAGAAGACAGTTTATGGAAAGCGATCCTCTCCTTCCACCATGGGAGTTTGAGTGATCCAATTCAGGTTGTCAGCCTTGGTGGCAGGTTCCTTTATCTGCCGAGCCTCCTCAATAATACAGGAATGATACATTTATTTCAATAATACAATACATCTATCTCAGTTACTCTGATAATGCTTTTACATGTGGTTCTTGGACCATGCTTGATGAAAAACAAGTTGAAAAATACTCACTGACCAAGTATGAAGCTGTTCTGGAGTGCTACCACCACCAGAGAAACTCAGAGAACGGGTTGTAAGGGGACTTCTTGACACAAATTGGTTATTGAAAATGCCCCACCTAAGCGACTGTGTAGCAATAAGCTCTGATAACTGTTGAAAGAACTAGAAATAAAAAGCAATGCTTGCGGTTAAGGAGTTTGACTTCTAAGCTGGTCATTCTTTTTGTTTTTTCCTTTTAAGGAAAATAAAAATGTTTTATGAAATGAATATATCCCATTTTCAGTTGATTTCTAAGTGGGAGTTTACCATAAGCATTTTAAAGGAAGAATGTGGCTTGGTATAGATACAGAGTATTTTGTATTGAAATGTGTTTTTTTTTCCTTCTATTTATAGACATAACAAATATTATCCAATTCTTTTTTTGCCTCTTTTTTTATTTACATCCCATACTCTGTTCCCCTCCCAGTCCTCCACCCCTCAGAATCCCTCCCCACACCCTTCATCCCTTCTCCTCTGAGAGGGTGCCCCACCCTGGTATCTCCTCACTCTGGCACATCAAGTCTCTGCCAGATTGGTCATATTCTCTCCCACTGAGGCCAGACAAGATAGTCATGGAGATTGAACTGCCTGTCTGCTACATATGTGTGGGGAGGAGTCTCGTTATAGTTCTTGTATGTTCTTTGGTTGGTGGCTCAGTCTCTGAGAGTTCCCAGAGCTCTAAGTTAGTTGGTTCTGTTGGTCCTCCTATGGGGTCCTCATCTCTCTTAGGGCTTTCAATCTTTCTCCCTGCCCCAGCCCTCGGGAAATTCAACAAGAACCTAGGGAGGGGGTGAAAGTGAAGACCCCCAAACTCAGGAGACCCTTCCTCAAGTCTCAGGAAATCACGACCACCCAAAAATCACAAGAAACCATACCTGGATGCAATCAGCAAAGGTTTATTGGGGTGAGTTGGCTAGCCAACAGTCAAAACTGCTTGTCCACACAGGAACAGAATTTTGACAAAAGGCCAGCAAGCTGAGGGGGTTTTTTTATAGCATGGGGTGGGAAAAGGAAGGAATTTTCGTGAGGTTACACATGATTGGTTGCATTTTTGCGTGGTTACACATGATTGGTTGTTTTACAAATTTTGAACATAACACTGGGAAGACCAAGGGAGGGAGGGGTAACCAAGAACAGTGGAACATTCCAGAGGAATCCAGCCCAAATGATCCAGAGTCATGTGAAAATTACTCTGCACACTCATTCTTCTCAAGAATGTAGTTTTACCATGTCACTGTGCCCTACCCTGTCATTACCAACTATTTCAGGTTAAATATTTCTCACTTTCTCCAGTCAAAGCCCCACCTAGATGACTTGTATCTTTTTTGTGGTCAAGAATGTGTCTTGCTGTTTGGGGCTTTTCCCACCCACAGGTGGGGTCTACTCCCTGAGGCTTGAGGAATGTAATCCAGCAAGTGTCCTCTGATTCAGGGATAATGTCCTCTACCCGGAATGTGTCCCAGGGCAATGAAGGCCTGAAATTTTATTTTCAGTTCCGCATTCTGGAACTTACACTCTTTCTGCTCAGGTCTAAGGGCAAAGAAAAAGCCTGCATATTTTTTACAATATTCTAGAAAATTCTACAAAAGAATGAAGGGACAGGAGACAGAAAAGAGAAGTGCAAGTCTAAAAGTCCTGATCAAGCGCTTAAATTTTAATTTCAGGCGGCAGGTTATAAAGACATAGCAAAACGGGAAGTTTAGGCAAGGATCATTGCTTAAGGCTACCCCACTATTGTATCCTCCTTGCCTAAGACCAGCCCACTCCCAGGCTCCCAGGAAATACCAGATGTTCTTTAAGTTCCTGAGAACTGAGACACAGACCATCCTTTCTTAACTAGAACAGCAGGTAATTTCATGAGGTTCTCTTAGAACAGCAGGTAATTTCATGGGCTTGGCTCTCCCAACTCTTCCATAAGAGTCCCCAACCTTTATCCAATGTTTGGATTTGGGTATCTGCATCTGTCTGATGACTCACCTGCAGGGTGGAGCCTCTCCGGGGACAGTTATGCTAGGCTTCTGTCTGTAAGCATAACAGAGTATCATTCATTAATAATGTCAGAGATTGGTGCTTGCCTATGGGATGACTTGGGGTGGTTATTGGTTGGCCTTTCCTTCGGACTCTGCTCTATCCCTCCATTTCTTGTAGACAGGAAAAAATTTAGGTAGAAAGTTTTGTGGGTGGGTTGGTGTCCTTATCCCTCCACTGGGTGCCCTGCTTGGTTACAGGAGGTGGGCTCTTCAGGTTCCATGTCCCCACTGTTAGGCATCCTGGCTAAGGTCACCAGCATAGACTCCAGGGAGCCTCCCTATCCCAGGTCTCTGGAACTTTCTAGAGGTTCTCCCCACCCCCAACTCTACCCCCTACTGCTCACTCTCCCACTTCCACACCTTCCCAACCTCTACAACCCCCACACTCAGCCGCTGTAGATTTCCATTCATTCTCCTGGCCCCTGTTATTCTCTCCTCTCTCTCCCCACATTTGCTCCTGCCCCACCATTCCCCTGGCCCTCGCCTTCCCTTCTCCCACCCAGTTTCTCTCTCACTCTGCTTTCTATAAATATTTTGGTTCCCCTTCTAAGTGTGATTTAAAATCCTAGCTTGGGCTTTCTTTCTTGTTTAACTTCTTTGGGTCTGTGGGGTGTGTCACGGGTATTCTGTGTTTTATGGCTACATATACTCCACTTATCATACCATGTATGTCCTTACTTCACTAAGGTTACCAAAGATGATGTTTTCTAGTTCCATCCATTTGCCTACAAATTTCATGATGTCCTTGATTTTAATAGCTGAGTAGTATTCCATTGTGTAAATGTATCACATTTCCTATATCCATTCTTTAGTTGAGGGACATCTAGGTTGTTTCCAGTTTCTGGCTATTATAAATAAAACTGCTATGAACATAGTGGAACGTATTTCCTTGTGGGTTAGTAGAGCATCTTTTGGGTATATATCTAGGAGTGGTAGAGCTGGGTCGTGAGGAAGAACTGTTTTCAATTTTCTGTGAAACCATCAGATTGATTTCCAGAATGGTTGTAAAGTTTGCACTCCCACCATCAGTGGAAGAGTGTACCCCTTTCTCCACATCCTTGTCAGCATGCCCCTTGAGTTTTTATCCTAACCATTCGGATTGATGTGAGGTGGAATCTCAGGGTCGCTTTGATTTGCATTTCTCAGATCAGATGACTAAGGATGCTGAGCATTTCTTTAAGTGCTTCTTGGCCATTGGAGATTCTTCTATGGAGAATTTTCTATTTAGCTCTGTACTCATTTTTTTTAAATTGGGATATTTGGTTTGTTGGAGTCTAACTTCTTAAGTTCTTTTTATATTTTGGATATTAGCTCTCTGTAAGATATAGGGTTAGTGAAGATATTTTCACACTCTGTAGGCTGCTGTTTTGTCTTATTGACAGTGTCCTTTGCTTTACAGAAGCTTTGCAGTTTCATGAGGTCCCATTTATCAGTTGACCCTGAGCCATTGGTGTTCTGTTCAGGAAATTGTCTCCTATACCAATATGTCCAAGGCTATTTCCTGTTTTCTCTTCTATTAGATTTAGTGTATCCGGTTTTATGTTGAGATCCTTGATTCACTTGGACTTGAGTTTTGGCATGGTGATAAATATGGATCTATTTGCATTCTTCTACATGCAGATATCCAGTTAGATTAGCACCATTTGTTGAAGATGCTTTCTTTGTTCCATTGTATGGTTTTGTAAGCTGGTCATTCTTAATGTACGATCCTCAAACCAGGATCATGAAGACGACATGAGAACTTAGAAATGCAACTGATCAGGCCCTGTTCTTGCTAAGTCTCAAAGGCTGAATCTGGAATCTGAACACCCTAATAACCCTCAGCAAGTGATTCTGATTGAACAAAATTTGAGATCCACCATACATAGAGATGAGAACATCCAGTATTAAGGGAACTAAACAAATAAAATATGTGACATGTCAAAAGGAGAGTTTTCTAATACCCTGGCTCCCTAGCTCAAGAGCTGTTCAAGTTTGGGTGAGTAACTGAGCTACAAGCCCCAGTTTCTTTAGCAGAGTGGTTGTAGCACCTTCATTTATTGTGTTCGAAAAGTGCTTAGGATCTAAAGAGAGAAGGTATTTAAAAACACCTTGCAACCTGGAAGCCCCAAGAAAGTATAAGTAATTAGTAAGGTGATAACCCAAATACTTGGAATTCATGGGTTGGAATCTATATATTACACAAATATTAATGACTGGCTTATCATATGACATCCATTGTCTTCTATGATAGGAACATCTAAATGCCCTGTAGCCTCTTTTTTGGAGGAAGTCAAGGAAATAAAAGCTCTGAATTTAGGAACAAGGTACCATAATTCCAGATAAGGACTGAGTGTTAACCAATTACATCACTGGAGCTCCTTGGGTACCATAATTTTGGAAATGGAACTAATAAGGACAGAGGAGCACCACATCAATGAATCTTCTATCTTGACATGAAGCTGCTTTTTTCTTTTGGTGCCTACAATAGGGCTGAATGGATAAAAGTCAGCCCGGAAGCAAGGTTACCTAAAAGTTAGCACTGTGCATTTAAGGGCAATAGAAGGGACTCTAAAGCAAGACTGAAAAGAAATTGGAAAGTAAGCTTATTTAGTGGAAGTAATGGGCCTACTTGGAAAGTACAGATAGATGATAAATGCTGAAAAAAAAGGGAGTTTCTTACAGTGTTAAAACATCAAGGAAAGGGCTAGCCTGAGTTTTCTAAGCAGGTATTAATTTAAAATGACCTCCTTTGGAGGTCCTTAGCCATCCATAGTCACACAGCACTAAACCATAGGTGTGTATGAAGACAAAACTACTCCCTCTGGATAATCACAAAATATAGATGCTAAAATTACACAATTACACATAGTCCTCACTCACGGGTACCATGATTATTGGATGAATGAATTACTTAATTGATTCCAATGTGAAATCCTTGTGTTTTTGTTTTGTTTTCTCCCTCTGCCACTGGAATGACAATGACATAGTGATGGACTATTCTGGGCTCTTCCCATCCAGCTCCATAGTGATGCATCTTTGTTAGCAGAAAAACTCTTAAAACAAAACAAACAAATGGCTCTGCTTTCAATTCCTAATCAAAGTCTGTGGACCCAGATGGAAAGCTTCAAGGACAACTTTTGTTCTCCAGCTTGTCTGCAAATGTGGAGGTTTGAAGATGGGGAAAGGGGTGTCACTTGTTAAGGTTCCCTTTGCAAAGAAGGGAGTGTCTGTCACTTGAGTTGATGGTTGAAAACATTCCATCCACCAGTGACTGATGAGACACACATGCAATTAGTGATTCTCATTCTAAAAGAAGATGAAATTCATTAATAAATCATTAGGGATTATGAGTTTCTATGTTTACCACTTCCCCTTACCACCCACACACTAGTGGCAAAATGGTCTCCAGCTATTATTTTTAACACAGAGTTTGGAAGATTCTGAGTTCTCTCAATTTAGTGGGCATTTGGACCTCACAACTCAGAAATTATTAATGTTAATTCTGAGGTTTTTCTTTTTCTTATTTTTTTATTTCCCAAAGTGGGGGTTCTGGGTTGTTGTGTTAATTTTTCAAATAACTTGATTTAGCAAGACCTATTTATAATTTGGGTTTAGAAACTGTTTTTTTTTAATGGTTTTAATTAGAGGTGGAGACTTTTAATTATAACCTGCTTTCCTAAGTACCCAGTGCACCCCAAAAATACTTGTCAGTAATACCTAGGAAGTGACTCAGCCTTTCTCCACAGGCTGACTCAGACCCCTGCAGAGAGAAGACAGAAGCCCAAGAGCAGAGATGTGAGGAACTGCAGTTCAGATGCAGATATTTTGACCCATCTCTAGTTCCTCCTCACCTCCTGTGGGCCAACTGCAATGCAGTGGCTCTCTCTGCCTCTGGGTGAACAGATTCTCATTGCATGGGTGCCTATCAAGAGTTTGAGGGAGCACATGTTCCTCCATGCCTTTTCTACTCCTCTCAACCTCTTTAGGCAGATGTGCTACTGATGCATTAAACACGATGGGAAAATCCAAGCTATGATGGGTTCCCTTCCTTACTCCCTACAAGAAAACCCAAAACTCTTAACCAGTCCCTTTGACTCCTCTATTCAATAGCTTCATTCATAACTAGTCCCTATGGCTCCTATATTTAAAAGCAAGGTGTTTGTTTGTTTGTTTTTTTTCTCTGGTCATTTTGATTTTTGTCCAATTATATGTCTGTCACATCATAGAAGCACATATTTTTAGACTTAGTCAAATACATTTACCTCTAAAAAATTGTTATTACCAGGATTTAACCAGGATATTCAGTATTGGGATTCAAGATAATGGGATGGTGAGAAAAGGGATCTGGTTCCTACTTGGAGAGTCATGAACCATTTTGTAAATATCATTTCCCAAATTGTATTCCTTTATTGGAAATGGTTGGGGTAGAAATAGAGAGAACAGATTGAGTGAATTACAATGCAGTCCAACATGCCATCCAGCAATGGCCTTAAGGCCTATGCATAATGATGATAGAACGTTTAAAACACTTGGATTTAAACTTGGATCATCTCACACAATTTAGATTTCAGAACTTCTGCAGCTCCCTGTGTACCCTGCCTTCCACTCTTAGTATCATTGAGGTCATCACAGAAGGAGCAATTCAGGAGTCTCACAGCATCATGGTTTGATATTGGCTTTGATAGTTTTCTACTTCTTTCTTGTTGCCTCCTCCTCCCCATCCTCTTCTTCTTCCTCCTCTTTCTCTTCTGTCTCCTCAACTTTCTTCTCTTTCTCCTGCTCCTCTCTTCATTTGGGGAAAAAAAAAAACCAATGTTTTATCTAATTGCAATGTTGTAACTGAAGCATATCTAAAATGTATAATCTTTTAATTTTTAAACAGCTTAATATGCAGAAACTAGAGTGTAGCCTATAAAATAGAAGGTTCTATGTGTGCTGGCTTTCATTGCTGTTTTTCACCTTTGACTTATGATATAGCCCAAGAAGTCTGGTGAAATGAAAACAAGGCTGATAAGAAATGTCTAATAAATTGAGAGGAAAATACAACAATTTGTGTTTTCTTTTTTACAATGCACAAAGTATCATTTGAATGCATGCACTTTGGAAATTTGAGATAGTAGACATAAAAAATTGGCTAAAATGCATCTCTTTACTATCAATATTTTTTCCTTTATTTTTCTCCCATTTTTTGTCTTTTTTCACATTTAAAATAGGGCTATACTCTCTTATCTTTTATTCATAAATTAAATTTTAATCTTTGAAAATACATTTTGAATACTAAACTTTTTTTTCCTTTACATAGCCATTAAAAAAAAAAAAACAAGGGAATGAAAGGTAAATGGGAAAGGAGATAGGCATGCAGAATGAAGCAATCTAATGTCGTTCTTCAAGAGAAATCCCAAAGTTCAGCAGAGTCAACCAAATAGCTCAAAATCTTGTTGTAGATAAGATCTGATACCAGCTCTGATATTTATAATTCATTTCTAAATGACTTCTAAATACGACTTCTAAATATGGCATTGTTAAAATCGCCGTACTGATGTGGCCATTCTACACACACACACACACACACACACACACACACACACACCTGGCAGAGTTTATGACAAGTAATTTTTAAAAAAGTCTTGAGGGAGGTGTATTCTCAGGTCATCGCAAATACTAGGTAGGAGATCACCAGTGTCTTAGAAAGCCAGTTCATCTCCTGGGGACATGCAGGCCACTCATAAGAGTTTCCTACCAGGCAACACATAGTCACCACTCTCTCCTAAGTATGAGAAAAGCCAACAGAAACCAAGGATCAAAACACACACCCAAACTAAAATAAAATCATATATTAGTACCTAGAATTTCAATCTACACAAAGCCAGATGCGTAAACATCGGCTTAAAAACACAACCAACAACCCTACCAAAGTAGGCACTAACCATTGCAATATGGCTGAAGCATAAGAAAAAGAATATAGAATATTCTTAATGAATATGATAGAAGTCCTTTAAGAGGAAATGAATAAATTCCTTAAATAAATCTATGAAAACAACAAACCATGAAAGAAAATGAATAAAATGGTTCAAGACCTGAAAAGGGAAATAGAATCAATAAAGACACACCAAACTTAGGGAAATCTGGAAATGACAAATTTGGGAACTCAACAGGGGCCTCAGAGACAAGCTTCACCAACAGAATACAAGATATGAAAAAGAAAATCTCTGAAATTGAAGACATGATAGAAGAAGTGGATACTTTGGTCAAAGAAAATGATAAATCTAAAAACTTTCTGACACAAACATCTAGGAAATCTGAGATGATATGAAAAGACCAAACCTAAAACTGAGAGAGAAGAGAAGAAACCCAGGACAAAAGCAAGGAAAATATTTTCAGCAAAATAATAGAAGAAAAAAATGAACCTAAAAAACAGACATAAAGAAACTGAAAGACAAAAATAAGATCATCTCATTAGATGTAGAAAAGGCCTTTGACAAAATAATACACTCCTTTATGATAAAAGTCCTGGAGAGATTAGGGATACATCGTAATAAAGGAAGGCTACAACAAGCTCACAGCACACATCAACCTAAATGGAGAGAAACTCAAAGCAATTCCACTAAAACCAGGAATAAGATAAGGCTGTCCACCTTCTCCTTACCAATTCAATATAGTACTTACAGTCTCTACTATAGCAATAAGACAACTGAAGGAGATCAAAGAGATACAAATTAGAAAAGAAGAAGTCGAAGTATCATTATTTGAAGATATGATAGTATACATAAGTGACCCCCAAAATTCTACCATTGAACCCCTACAGCTGATACATCTTCAGTGAAATGGTTGGATACAAAATTAACTCACAAAAATCAGTAGCCCTCCATATAAAATGACAAATGAACTAAGAAAGATGTCAAAAAAACAACATAATATACTATATATATTATATATATATATAATATACTTCACATAATATACTATATATAATACATAATATATATAATATAATAATTATATAACATAACTTATATATAATTATTGTATATTTGTATATTTATATGTGATTAATATACTTTATATATGAATATATATGTGTTTATATTATAAACCCAAGAATAAATATAAATCTAAAGTAACCCAAGTATGAATATAAATGTTTATATATTACATAATATGTAAATAATACATAATTAATATATAGAATTATATAATAATTAACTTATATCTAATCAATATATAATTAACTTACATATTCATAATACATAATATGCAATTATACTATTTATATGTATATATATGTATGTATAATATGTACATATAAATAGATAATATAATTGCATATTATATGTATATAGTATACATATACACAAGTATTATATGTATATATAAATATATAATTATAATTTTATATATCAAATATGTAATATATAATTAATAGTATATTAATTAATAATATATCTTTATGTAATTACTATAATTAATATATCTATATATAGATAAATATTACACATAATTTAATATATTGACTATATATGAAATAATTATACATTGCATAATTATACATATATAATTTATATATAATTATATATGATATATTATATATACCTTATGTTGCAGTAACCAATTAATTTCTACTCAAATCATCTTCAGTGATGGTGGTATGTTCCTTGCTACCCACCCCAGTGTTTTGGGTTCCCAAATGTAAGTCACACACACAAACACACACACACACACACACACACACACACACACACATGGGCTTATATTTTAATTGAACAGCTCAATAGCTGGGTCACTCCCAAACTTCTGCATGGGTAACTCCTCCCTTCCGATATTCCTGAGCTATTACTTACTAAAATTTATATTCCATCATTGTTTTCCTAGACCCAGTGGGGAAAAGGGGTTGGGCCTGCTCTACCCCTGTTCTTACATGTTGGCTGTCTCTCTGTCCTTTACTTCTTAGATGAGGCAGCTACTCCTTTTCAGGCATGTCAGCTAACTCCTTTTCTCACCTCCCTTCATCCCTTGCCCAGGAAATCTAAAAGTCCCACCTCTGTCTCCTGCCCAACCATTGGTTGCTGGCAATTTTATTTACTAACCAAATCCAACTGAGGACAGAGACCCTCAGCATCTCAAGTGACGATGTGGATTCTCAAGCAATTTTGGGAACCCAATTAGCATAATATAAGTAGCATTAGACCAAACCCACAACAATCTTGGGATGACAAGAATAAAATTAGTGGAAGACTTGGATGATAAAACCTTTAAATATTAAAGAACAAAACTGAAGAAGATATCAGAAGATGGAAAGATATCTCATGTTCATGGATCACTAGGATTAATTCTGTAAAAATGACTATCCTATCAAGAGCAATCTACAGATGCCTTCACAGAACTTTAAAGGACATTTTTAGCTTCATATGGACACACACACACACACACAAAACAAAATAGCTAAGATAATTCTGAAAGATAAAAGATAGTATCACCATTCCCAAATTTCAAGTTGTACTACAGAGCTATAGCAATAAAAACCACAAGGTCTTTGCACAAGAACAGACATGTTGATCAATAGAATAAACTGTAGGTCCAGACATCGGCCTACACACCCACGAACTCCTGATTTGTTTGTTTTTGGTTTGGTTTTATAAAGAAGGCAGAAATACACACTGGAATAAAAGACAACATCCTCAACAAATTGTCCTGGTTCAAGTTGACAGCTGCATGTAGAATAATTCAAATTGATCCATAATATCACTCTGAACAAAACTCAATTCTGAATGGATCAAAGACTTAAATTCAAATCAGAGATACTGGACCTGATAGAAGAAAAAATGAAGAATAGCCTTAAAATCATTGGCACGGGAAAACACGTCCCAGATAGAACATAGCATAAACACAATATCAGCAATTAATAAATGGGACCTCTCTCATGGGACTGAAAAGCTTCTGTAAGACAAAGGACACTGTCAATCAGGGAAAAGGTTTTTAGCAATTATACAAGAGATAGAGGGCTGATGTCCAAAATAAATAAAGAATTGAAAAAGCTAGATACCAAGGAAACAAATGATCCAATTTTTCTTTAAATGGTGTATAGGTCTAAACAGAGAAATCTCAAAAGAAGAAATTTAAATGGCTGAGAAGCACTTAAATGTTCAGTGTCCTTAGCCATCAAGAAAATGCAAATCAAAGCTAATTTGAGATTTCATCTTCTACTTGTCACAATGGCAAAATGTGTCATAGCTCATACTGGAGAGGATGTGAAGTAAGGGGAACATTCATCCACTGCTGGTGGGAGTGCAGACCTGTACAAGTGCTGTGGAAGTTCATGTGGCAGTTCATCAAAAGTTGGGAATTGATCTTCAGGAGCTGGCTGTACCACTCTTGGGTATCTACCCAAAGGCTGCTTCATCTTACATCGGAGACACTTGATCAACCATGTTCGTTGCTGCTCTTTTCATAATACCCAGATTGGAATCAACCTAGATGTCCCTCAACAGAAGAGTGGTAAAGAAAATGTGATACATTTGCACCAAGCAGTTTTAACAGGCCATTTAAAAATGAAATTTGCTGTGAAGTGGATGGAACTAGAAAAAAAAATCATCCTAAGTGAGGTAAATCAGACCCAGAAAGATAAATGTGCTATGTGTTTGCTTATATGTGGATATTAGCTATGAAATTAATGATAACTGTCTTACTTAGGGTTTACTACTGTGAACAGACACCATGACCAAAGGAATTCTTATTATAAAGGATAACATTTAATTGGCACTGGCTTACAGGTTCAGAGGTTCAGTCTGTTATCATCAAGGCAGGAATATGGCAGCATCCAAGCAGGCATGATACAGGAAGAGCTCAGAGTTCTACATCTTTATCTGAAGGATGCTAGAATACTGAATTCCAGGCAACTAGAATGAAGGTCTAAAAAGCCCACACCCACAGTGACACATCTACTCCAACAGGGCCACACCCTCTAATAGTGCTGCTCCTTGGACTGAGCATACACAAACCATCACAATACGCAAGCTAAAATCCATAGAAACACAGAGGTTAGATATAGAGTAACAGAGATGGGAGGGGGCAGATAGACCTCCTTAGGAAAAAAAAAAAAAGGTTGGTTATGGATGCATGCATTAGGACTTAAAAGGGAGAATGAAGCAGAGAGGGGAATGGGAAGGGGAAAGCAATATGAGGAAGGGAATATGGAGAGAGACAATTAAAATCCAGGGCCATTTAAGGGATAGTATGGAACTCTACTCGAGTAGAAGCTTATATATATATATATACATAAAGAGAGGATCTAAATGAAATTGTCAAATAATGGTAAACACAAAGCCCCAAGTTGGCATCTATTATCACAAAAGAAAATTTCAGTACCAGGATTAAGTTTCATCTAATTAAGTTTTAGCCAAGGAATCCCATGGGAATCCCAAATAATGCAGGCTGTCATCAAATCTATAGGATGCTCTCTACCAACTGACAACATGTTCCTGTTACAGAAAGCAAAACCTACACAACTCATTGAACACAGAGAATTCCAGATGGTGCCTACATAGAGCCATTACCCCTATGTTCTAGCATCTTTGTTACAGGCAGGTACTCTGCATGTTACAAAAGAGAAATATAAATACCAAGCCAATAAACCCTTTGATCTACAGTAGTGTCCCACCTGCAAGATATGCTAGTAGGAGTAACTAATCAGTAACTAATTTTCCTTAAGGTGTATTCCACAAGATGGAATCAATATCCTATACAGCTTGGGTGAAAAAGAACCTGAGAATAGAGATAGCCCAGGAACATAGGATAAAACTAAATACTACTATTATAAAACAATGTCAACAACAAAAGTAATGATAACATGACTCCTAATGATACTCTGCTCTGCTGATAGATCAGTGCTGTTCTCAGCCATCATCAGAGAAGCTTCTTCCAACAGCAGTTGGAAAAAAATTCAGAGACCCCCAGTCAGACATTACAGATAGCGAGAGAGAGAGAAAAGAGAAGAAACAGACAGACAGATAGACAGACACAGAGACAGAGAGACAGACAGAGAGAAAGGTACAGAGACAGAGACAGAGAGACAGAGACAGACAGAGAAAGAGGCACAGAGACAGAGACAGAGACAGAGACAGAGACAGAGACAGAAACAGAGACAGCTTGGAACACTAAGCCCTAAGGAGTTGCTCCATCCAATCCCTCTTCTCAGGGCTCAGGGCTCAAGGCTCAAGGCTCAGGGCTCAGGGAACCCTGTGGAAGAGGAGGCAGAAAGGGTGTAAGAGCCAGAGGGTATGGAGGACACTAAGGAAACAACCTCTAAATCAGTGATTCTCAACCTCCCTAATGCAGTTTGCATGTTGTCCTAACCCCCTAACCATAAAATTATTTTCATTGCTTCTTCATAGTTGTAATTTTTCTACTGGTATGAATTATAATCTAAATATCTGTGTTTTCTTATGGTCTTAAGTAACCCCCATGAAAAGGGTACTCAATCCCCAAGGGGTCATGACCCACAGGTTGAAAACCACTGTTCAAAACCAACATGATCAAAGCTCATAAGAACTCACAGAGACTGAGGCACCATTTACAAGGTGACCACTTGCCATATGCTGGGCCCACCCACATGGATCATCCTTCAAGAAATTAATGCCTCACAGACATTCCCACAGGCTACCTGCTGAGGAAGCAATTCCTCAGCTGAGGTTCCTTTTTCTCAGATATGTCAAGTTGACAACCAAGATTGGCCATCGCAGAAAGGCATAGGACAAGAGTGTGCAATGTTTCTTTAAAGCATGATATACTGTAAAGTTCTGTCAGATAATGAGTACCATCAGTCTCTGTCCCCCATGCCCATTCTATGGGTGATATAGTCAGCCATGTTTGAACATCTTTTACATGAGATTCAACTTCTTGTTGACCGTTTCCATGCCCAAATTTTACTCCCAAATGTAGTTCCCCTCTCCATTCAACAGATTATTGATGCTATTAACTTCATTCTTTGAGAGAATATTATGCTTGTGACTAGCAAGAAAAAAACTGTTGACTTTATTTGACATCAATTCTTATTCTTTTTTTTTGTTTGTTTTTCTTAAATGCCTTTTTCCCTACCAAAATTTTCCCCATATTCCATTTGTCAACAAAGCCATGTTTACCTTTTATCTCTTTGAAGTTCTGAAATCACAAATGGAAGGCAGTGCATCATGTGGTCAGTATTGAAGCGGGTGATTCTGATACTATGGTCCTGTACCCCAGTTGATTCTTGATCTGTCAGTAAAGAAAGCCAGGAGCCAATAGAAGGTACAGGTTGGACTTCCGGGTCCCAGGAGGGAAAGGCAGATGCAAGAAAGGAGAGGAGAGGTTTTTGTCATGCTTTAGAGGGAGAAGAACACAGCAACCATGTGAGGTCTGGGGAAAGCTGGGGCCTGTGACCACTACTACAGGCAGGTGGCTAGGGATGTTTGACAGGGGCTAGGTGGGACTAGCCAGTGAAGTTTAGGGCCTCCCAAGTGCTGGGATTAAAGGCATGCGCCACCACTGCCCGGCGAATTTGATCATTTTTAGTTGTGTTACTTTGTAAAAATGTGTGAACCAATGAGATTTTTTTCATGTTGCATATCTTCACCAACTAGGCCTTAACTTCTCCCAAAGAGCTATTACATCTTCCAGAAATGTAATCAACCTCCCCATTTGTGCCATCAACCAAGGGTTAGTAGGAGCTAAGAATGACTTCCATACACAAACACACCCTAGTAAGTATTGTATTAACTGTTACTGTATTAGTTGTATTAATTTCTTATGACCAGCTCTTAATCACATGACAATTATATTCTATAACTTCAAAGATGAATCCACATATAAGTGTTAAGCTTACCTTAACTACTTCTGGATCTGGCTCATGAAATAATTGATGTTTTGAATATGTTTATTTACATTTAACAAATTTTTATCTACCTATGCTGATTTTAAGATATGTCACATTCTGCTGTTTCAATCAATGATAGCTTCAGCGTCTTCCCTCTTATTTGAAATGGAGATAAAATGAGAACCCACTATAGGAAATTGATTGAGCAGTGAGAAGCTTGGCCTTAGCAGAGGTCACCAGGAACTTCTTTACACTAAATACAGTGGTAACTAGGTTCCTGTGTTAATGTGACACAAACTAGAGTCATTTGGAGGAGGAAACTTCAATCAAGAAAAGACTCCTATGTTTCCTGCCCTGCATTTTCTTGTTTGATGATTGATGTGGTAGGTCTCAGCCCATTGCAGGTTCTATAAGAAAGCAAGCTAAGTAACACATGAAAAGCAAGCAAGTAAGCAACACTCCTCCATAGCCTCTGCATCAGCCCCTACCTCCAAGTTCCTACACTGTTTTAGTTTCTGTCTTGAATACATTCCATGATAGTTTGAACAGAAACTGTGAGTTGAAATAACCCCTTTCTTCTCCAAGTCGTTTTTGGTCATGTTGTTCTACCATAGCAATAGGAACCCTAAGACATATTTTAACTGAGATGATAGAGTGGGGCCAAGGTTGCCCCTAGACAACATGCACTTCAGAAACAGAGCCCTGAAAGCCTTGAGCTGTAACTGACTTTAATGCACATTGCTTAAATGATTAACTTTATGATATCAAAAGGCTCCAGGAAGATGATTCAGTCATACTTGACATGCAAGGAGGCTTGAAGGAATTTAAGCTGAGTGAGACTTCTACTTTAAGCAGCTAAAAGAATAGAGTTGTTTTGGTTTTTTTTTTTTTTTTTTTTTTTAGATTCAGAAAGACACTGGGAAAAATGGGTTTCAGAGACTGTATATTTATTTTAAGCATGTTTAAGATATCAAAATAAATCTTTTAAGTAGACAACTGAGTCTGAGCAGTAATGTTCAATAAGTACTTGAAAGTATATTAAAATATCATAGCTATTCAGGAAAATGGCTGTGTGGGTATAAGCTCAAGATTGATGGTTTGATTTCAACTCCTTGGATTTAATAATGATAAGATGTGGTGTTCATGTTGGGGACCAACTATGGTCCCCAGTCCTCTGTTTCTTCCCTCAGGGTGTCCAGGCATCCTTAACAGGCTGAAAGGATAAATTAGAGTATAGAATGGGTGGGGAAGGCCTTCTCCAAGGATTTTAGTGTTACAGCTTTTTTAAAATGGTACTCAATGAAATAGCTCTCTTAGACAATCTTTATTGAAACAGCTGGTTTGTATAGAGCTTATTCTGGATGACTCTGGGCTATATATCAACCTTGGAGAGTAGAAAAGAGTTTTTGGGTGAATGAAATCATTGGCTGAAGTTTAAAGTACTGTGAATGCCTCATTTACATGGAGAGGCATTTCAGGATTCCAGGTACTTGCTTGGTGGGTTCTTAGAGTGGTAGAGATAGGGGGTGTTGAATTTCTAGGTTTGCTCAAGGACTATGTGACTGACATTCCTCATGTTAAAAGATTGGGGGCTTGGGCTCCCCAGATCAGGCTGAGAAGAGGAAGCTCTGCTAAGAAAAGAGAGCTCTCCATTTTGCATCAAGCTCAGAAGAATGTGAACTTAAGTAGCAAGGTACAACAGTAGGAGAGGAACATGTCTTCAAGTTGACCTCTCCCTGTGTGCTGTGACATGCACACACCTGCAAAAGCATGCAAACATACAGCAAACCATGCACAAATAAACAAAGTAATGCATGTTAAATTTACATATATAGATACATACATATATATCATTAATAAAGAGGATGGGGTATGCAGCTAGAATGCTGCTAGGTCTTGGAGAAGATGGATAAGTCTTGCAGGAAGCCATATTTAGGAAGCCAGGCCCATCTTCAAGCTGCATCTCCCCCTGACTTGCTACATCTGCACTCATATTTTCCCCTCAAAACCTCTCCCCTTTCTTTCACCTCCTACTACTTTTGAATTTTCAATGGAAGTATTACAACTATTCTTTTAAGCAAGGATTTTCTTGCCCATTTTGGGTATCTAAAAGGGCCTGTGGTAATGGCCGTGAGCCAAGGAATTTTTCTAAGAAACAGAACACAGCTTCCTAAGGCATGGAGTTAGAAGCTCCAGAGAAAGAAGCTTGCTCAGAGACAGTAAAGATAAATCTCTCCTCATAGAACATGGTCCTTTTCATCCTTTCTCACCACTCTGCAGATCTAATGCTATCTCAAAGACTGTCCACTGGATGATGTCTGCATGAAGCTCCGACTGCCTAATCTTTGCAAATCAGTGCACCCATGAGAAGACTGAGAGCTTGACCAAGCTTTCATATGCCCCAGCTTTGGCTCTTCACCTCTGTAAAATACAGAACTAACTCCATCAGTTCCAAGGACTTTTCCAATTCTACAGTTCTAATAACTATTAAATAAAATAAATGGCTCAAGAAAATTCCATGTTAATTTGAACCAAGTGTAGAATGAGGCATCATTCGAATCAAACTCTAGCTGTGGCCATCTACGAGATGGACTGATTAGCCACCAGAAGTGTCTTGGCACTCTTGGTACCTGCAACAATGGCCTTTCAGCTTTGGCTAGAACAGAACTATGGCCTCTAGAACGAGCATGAAAGCATTTTTCAGGAGCCTTTTGAATATTCAAGTTCAATAGTACTTAGGAATTAAACTTGTTTATTTATAATAATTATTACATGCTAGTTCATATTAATGGTTTTTAATTGTGACTTTTCCGTATATGCACACATCATGCCAACCCAGTTGCCCTCTCTCCTCCTTCCTTTCCCACTCCTGGTCCATTATACTTCTCTAATATTCCATCTAGTGCTTTCAAGTTCTCTACATTTTCAATATAGTTTACACAGATGAGAGAAAACATGAAATGCTTGTCTTTCTACATAACTTATGTCACTTAACAAGATGACCTCCAGTTCCATCCGTTCTCCTGCATGGCACATAAGTTTGTTCTCATTTATATTTAACTAAACTCCATTGTATGTTTATATCATATTTTCTTTTATCAGTTTATCTGTTAATAGGCACCTAGGTCAATTCCATAGTTTGATTATGTTTCCATGTTAATTTGAACCAAGTGCAGAATGAGGCATCATTTGTATCAGACTCTCACTGTGACCATGGATGAACTGGACTGATTAGCCACCTGAAGTGTCTTGGTACTCTTGTCACTTGCAAGAAGTCATCTTGTTAAGTGAGTTAAGTTAGACGCATAAAGACAAGCATTTCATATTTTCTCTCATCTGTGTAAACTACATTGAACATTTAGAACAATGTTACAATACACATAGGTATGTAGGTATTTCTGTTGCGTGCTGACTTTGTTTCACTGAATATATAACCAGGAGTGAGATAAATGTTTCATATATGGCAGTTCTACTTTTAGCTTCTTGAGGAATCTCTACCCTGCTTTACACAGGAACTGTGCTAATTTACACACCCACCAAGAATGTATAAGGGTCCTTTGTCTGCCAGGGAGTCTTCTGTAGTTTCTGTTTTTAAATGCCCAACGCAGCAAAGCACAGTAGAGCATCAGCACTGTGAGTTACTACTTAGGATTTTAAGGCTGAATTTCCATCTGATTCACAGAATAACTTCTGGATTCTTATTATGAAGGGCAAGCAGGATGCCAAAATGCCTTGATCCCACACAGAGTTGCTTATTTTTTGAAAATTTAACATTCTATAAATATCAATCATTGAACCAACTTTTAAAAATAAACTAATTTATTCCAGCAGTGAGTAGAAATCATTTTTATTAATATTAAAGGGACTCTTCTCCCATGATAATAGCTGTTAATATAATATACTAAGAATAACCTCATGTTTACTTGTACATGGGAATTTCTGAGAACTGTCAGAGTCACTGGGAAGGACCAGAAATACCCAGGAATAGAGGGAAAAGATACCATTTTGAAAAGCTTGGTTTTCTTGTGTAGAATTAATTTTTAGATCCATAATCCAATTAAACTAGAGATCCTAGGAAGAAAATAGACTCCAGATGATATCTTCAATGTTCTTCTTCATGTTCCAACAGAATCAACTTTCTGTACAGTTCTTTTCATACCCTTGGTGTGCACCTCTCATACACACAAACAGGAAATAGGGCAGAGTGAGACTGCATCAGACAACACTTTCTTACAAAATGTAATCACTCATGTTTTCTGTTTTGGGTTTCAGAATTCATGGAGGGGGAAAAAAACACCTCTGTTGTGTTTCTTTATAAATAAATTTACAAGTTAAGTTCTCGACAAGAAAAGGGGCTTTACACCAAATGAGAAACCCTCTTTGATCATGGGGCTAGCCACACTTCTGTCAGGTTCTAAATTTTCATTCAATACACAAGTTGTCTTTTTATTAAAAATCTGTGTGTAGGTTATATTTGTGTAGGAAGGTATACGCTTGATTGTGAAAATCAAAGCAGAAGTAGCAGATGGTTTTGCTTCAACCCAAGAGACCTCTTACAGAGCCAGCTCAGAGCAAAAACTGCCTTCATCTTGCATGGAGAAATGATATTTAGAATCCTTGACTCTCTTTTTATTATCAAAACATGAGAGATGGATTTATACAAAGTACATCCAATCACCGAGATCCTAGCCTCTGTCCATTTATTTGTGCTGGATACAATGATGGTCAGATACACACATAATCCAAAAGCAACAGTACTTGTTCCTCATGAGAAATAACAAATCCTTTATACTCAAAGTCCTCTTTCATCTTAACAAGCTAGGACCTGCTTTCACATCTTCAGAGATTTACAGAAATGCCTTTGTTAAATGGCAAGAAAACTTGCTATTTAAATTAAAATTTGATATATTTGGAGAACTGCAAATTTTCAGATTGCAAAAATAGATTTGTGTAACAGAAGAGATCGTTTAAATGATACATTTGCAATAGAAATAATGTATCAGCCTTAGGGGGGAAAAACTATATCTCAGTTATCAAGTTTTTTATCAAAGAACAGCCTATGTAGACAAGAGAAGTAAACCAGAAGCCATGAGTTTTTCCCCTGCCCCCTTGCCTTGTAGAACATTATTTTCATTCAAATCACTATGGAAAAAAATGACGTGCTCTGATCTTGGTCTACCATGTAATGACCATGGTTTCATATAACAGACTTGAAGACTCACAATTTTTTCTTACAAAATAAATAAATAAATAAATAAATAAATAAATAAATAAATAAATACACGAGTAGATACCTGACTTCTTTCCAAAATTAGCTAACATTTTTATTAATTAGGTGTGGAGAATACATGCAAAGCTGAAAAACATGGTCTGTCTTCTACAGAAATGCTACCTAGGTGTATATGAATCTTTCAGCAAATGTTTATAACTAGGTGACAATGGCAGATACCATCAAGGCACCCATGTTCTGGTGTCTTCAGGATGCTCACCAACTACAATCCCACCTTCCCAGCTAATGTGCCCCCATTCTTCTATATCCTTTTCTCTGGCCACTCCTGCTGTCAGAATTCTCTTACATCTATATGTACTGTGAAATAAGAGTAACAGGATTCATATCACTTCAAATAAAGCACCAACATAGATCAATTGTTGCAGGATAATTGTCCAATTCCCACACCCCTAATCAGGACACTTTGAAGTATGGTCTGTTCTATTCTGTTCTATTTCTTGCAGGGGGCACACAGGGGCTAAGCTAGTTACCCTCTTTGAAATTCATTTAATACCAAAATTCTGTTGCCTTCATTTCCTTGTTTCTCACGTGTCCCTTACCAGCTTTTCCAAATAAATCATTTCAATGTAGCTCTTTCATACATGTCCCTCTTCCAAACAATGCAAAGACAGATAATACTAGCTATATACTCATAAGAAGTATCCTCTCTAGATAGAATCCTGAGTAAAGGTGGACCATGAGCTGATGAGAAGCTAACAGGAATCCCAGTGGTAAAGTTAGTGGGCTGATAATAATCCTTACTGTGCTAGAATATGATGCTTAAAAAGAAAGATCTTTATCTGTGGGCCAGGATAAATATTTGATCATGAAAGATCCACTCTGACCACCCCATTGACTGCTAGGATGGAGTCTCAGTAGGGAGGCTCAAATTGAAAGGTGCAGAGATACATAGGCCGAGGTTTTGTGCTTTCCACCTTTAACTCATGTATTAAAACTTAGTAATGATGAATGTGCTAGTATTTGGAAGTAAATATTTTGTAAAAATTAAATGAATTACAATGGTAAGACCAAAAGAGTGTGGGTCAGGAAGGACCATGAGGGTACTAAATAGAAGGTGGCAGACAGGATGTACACTGGAAATGGAGATTGCACTGATAAGAAGGTTCTCTTTTATGACCTGGGACTCTAATATTCTGGCAAAAGCACCCGGATCTCATCCTAGTATAGTGAGAAGTAGTTCCTAAAGACCAAAGTGATGATGATGATGATGATGATGATGATGATGACAACATGCCAGTTTAACTCATCAGAATTAAAGTTGACAGGCTCATCAATTTATAGAACATATTCACCCATCCGTTGACCTGCAGTATAAAGACCATCATGGGAGAAGAGAGTCATTTCCTCATTACCAGTTCCCACTTTTCAACTTTGCTAAGATTGAAAATCAAAAACAACAACCTATTCAGATGGAATAAAAGGTACTAATATCATTCCAAAGATTTAATAGATGCTGGGAAGGTATTTTCCAGAACATTCCTTCTCAAACCACCCGGCTGGTACTCACAAAAAGCAAGTATATTATGCTATATGACAGGCACCACTAAAAATTTAACCAAATTTCAGTGACCATAATATATTTACTACAGCAGATTATCATCGCCTCCAGTAGTTGGCATGCAGTTCCGCATCTGGCTAATGCATTATTTCCAACACTCATCTATAAGAAATGTTAGAAGCAATTTTTATTCACTTGGAATAAACAACAGTGCACAACAATGATCTTCTCCCAAGACTATATTAACTTTCATGCCCACTAATGGATTGCAGTGCACTTAGACAGAACTTAAAAATTTACCTGCAGTTTAAGAAAGAAGTAGCTCGTGGTACACACACACACACACACACACACACACACACACACACACACGCACACATGCTCCTGAGCAGTGAAAAATAGGTTGACTACTTGGTCATAGACTACAAAAGAGATCAGAATGCAGAGTAAGAGAAAACTTGTATTGTTGCATACATAGAATAGAATCAATAGAATATTTGATGCAGAGATTCTTCTTGAACTCAATATCATGGATTCCATCCTCAAGAAGCTGAACTAGATACAGGGCCTGCAAATGTGTGGACAAAGGGGAAAATCAATAAGTCCTGGATATGTTGCCATGTTTTCAGGAATCTAACCAGCCTTTCTATGGTTCATCATAAAATTTTTCATCAAACCAGGCCCCTTTCATTAGATCATTAGAGAGATTTGAGCAGACCAGGCTAATGAGATGGCTCAGAGAATGCAAGTGTTTGCTTCCAAGCATGATGGATGACCTGTGTTTCATCCCAGAACCCACCTGGTAGAAGGAGAGAACTAACTGCAGAAAGATGCTCTCTGCCCTCCAAACATGCATCATGGCTCATGTACACACACATAAAAAGTAAATAAAATAAGTAAGTAAACATAACAAAAAATTTCTCTGGACTGAGTGTCAGTCAGTGTTGTATTGTTGCAATAAGCAATGAAAGAAACAACTTAAAGCTTAAAAGAAAGGAGAGTTTATTTTGGTTCTTGTTTTCAGAAGTCTTGGTACAGGCTCAGCTACACCCATTGCTTTGGGCTGAACCAAGACAGAATATCACGGAGAAGGGCCTACTGGAACAGCGCTGCTCACTCTATGGTAGTATGGCGTCTCAGAAGCAGGGCCTCACAACAAATAAACCCTTCCCTTCACACTCCCAGTAACTTAGCCCCTCCACCAGGCCCCACCTCTTCATAATGACACCATAGGATAAATCTATCAGGGATTAGTGCATTGATAAGGAGATTGGATGAATACAATCTGGTTTAACAAAAGCTACATTTAAAAAAGTCACTTTTCCAAAATGCCCCACAGCAAAAAGAAGCATCAGATAAAAAAAGGCATAAAAGAAAGTGACTATAAAATACTGTTTGTAGTCACAGTTAATGGTTCCAAAGAGAAAACCTCAACCAGCAGTTTAACTGTTTAATTTTCAAGGTTTTTGTTCTTTTTCTATTAATGTGCTGGCTTGTTAATTTTGTGAGTTAACACTTTTTTTAAAAATATATTTATTTTTATTTATTTTTTTAATCAAATCGTGATTTTACTTTTTCACACAGGGTTATAAACACAAAAAGGCAGGATGTGGGGAAGGGGATGATGCAGGAGCGTAGGTGTTCGGGGGAATACAGATATCTTCCAGAACAGAGTGTCAGCTGGGTGAAGGTTCAGGGAACATATCACTATGACTCTCTCTATGAATCACTTGTTTCTTATCTAAGCTGGTACTATCCACCAAGGTTACCTATCCACAAGGTCTATGGCTAGTAGTTCTTATCCAGGCTGGTACATTTCCACCAAAGCTGCATGTTTACAATATCTTATAGCTCTTTGTTTCAGTGCTTTTCTACAGAGACCAAGGCTTTGTGTTAGCAGGCTGACTTAAGCCTATGGCTGATTCTAGGCCTTCAGTGTATAAACAGGGCTGCCCCTGACATCTCCTCCCTTCTCCAAGTATAGAAGGACCTTGGAGATTCTAATCTTGCAAAGGCGGGGATAGAGGTAATTAAAGGGAACCTTGTAATAGCTCTGGTCCTCCTATCTTTGTTCAGTGAGGCATGAGGGCCATAACCATCCTGATATCTTTTTCCTGGAGAGAGGATACTTTTGACATCAACCCCTTTACTGTCAGGTTTGTCCCTCAGGGAACCCAGAAGGATCGTTTTAATTTTTATTTATATTCCCTTGCAGTGCTTAGCCTCGCAGCCTAAGCAATAATTTAAATCACCATTCAGAGGGGGTTCTGGGTGGCCTCTCTCTGTTTGGTCTAGGGGCAGAAGTCCTCTCTTTTAGGTTGGGTGGAGATGGGTTTTGGGAACACCCTGGATAGAGTAACAACCTCAACTTGAGTCTCGTGGTCTTCCATAGTTAACTTACGATAATGTATCTGAATAGGTTTTGCTGTCAAAATTATCTATCTGTTGTTTCACAAAGTTAGTCAGCCTATTTAAGGCCCAGGGACCAAAAGAAATAAGTAAAAGTAACCCAATTATCGGTCCCAAAATGGAAGTAGGGTTGACAATCATGAAGGGGTTGAAAACCAATTCTTATACCAGCTCTCATCTCCTCTCTCTCTCTCTCTCTCTCTCTCTCTCTCTCTCTCTCTCTCTCTCTCTCTTTCTCTCTCTCTCTCTCTCTCTCTCTCTCTCTCTGTCTTTTCTCAAGGCCTTCTCTGATCTTTTTTATGTTCTCTTTAACCATCCCTGTCTTGTCTATGTAAAAGCAGCATTCTTCTTTAAGGGCTGTACACAGTCTAGAGCTGTACACAGTCTTTTCTATTGTAAAAGAGCAAATCAAGTCCAATAATTGTAAATTTTGGAGATCATTTCAGACAGAGAAATGAGGGATTTCTTCCAATTAGTGATGCCAATCTCTAGCTGTTTGATGTCCTTGTCAATGGCCCATTGAAGGTCTGAGTAGTATAAGACCAGAGGCCAGCATCAGGATTAGAACTTCCAACAGCAAACACCACAGGTGATTCATTTTTACCTGGAAAAGAAAAAGAAGGAAATTCTCAGGAGATTTCTCTTCCCTGGATGTCAATTGTTATTCATCTTATCTATAATTGGGCCTGGTTTTGTGGGGGTATCTATTTCATTAATCTTTTTGGCAACCATTTAGCTGTGCCTTCCTTGGCATCAAACAGGCATATCAATCCTTGGCCCCATATGAGAACTGGGTCCGGGCCATTCCATTTAAAGGTAAGAGGGTCCTTCCACATAACTGTGGCATAGTTTTTATTGGTGTGAGTTAACAATTAATAAGAAGAGATTAATAAATAACCATGGCGTGATACAAAGCAGAAAAGTCCACTTTTTCTGTCTTTGAACATTAGGCCCACTGATCTCTGGTTTTCTCCCAGAGTCCTTCAAAAGTGTCACCAATTTAAAGGATGGGCTGATAAACATCACAATGAAAGGATGCTTCTCCAGGAAAGTCCAGACACCCTCAAGGAACGCCTGACAACCAAGGTTATATTCCCACCTGTGCATTGAGTCAGAGCTTAACATCAGTGTTCCAGGTGAGTACTGCTCCATAAGTAAGTGATAACCCAATGGGAGTGGGGAAGGAAAAGTCAGCTGACAGTCAAGATTAGTATCAGTCCACACGCTGGGCTGTGTAAGAGGTGGGACTATCCCCTCTCCAGATTCTCTTGCTTTGCTTGGCAAGCTGTTCTCCTTGGCTTTAGGGACTTGAATGTCATTTTCATTTGGTTTTTTTCTTCTTCTTGACGTCAGATTAAGTTCAAGAAACTAATAAAATATCAGTCGGTTTGATGAGAAGAAGAGGAGTGGAAGATGGGATGGCCGTGCCTGTGATTTTAGTAGGCTTTGTTAAGAGCAACAGCAAGTGTCTAAAACATTACCTCATACCCAGGAGCACTGTTTAAATTAGTATGTAAGGATAGTAAATTTTTCAAGTTGCTATTATTTCACCCCCTAGGTGACTATTAGAAAGTAAGTAATGCCAGCATCTGCTAACAAGAGTGGAAGGGACTATGCATTGCTTTAGGAAAACAAAGCATACTTTTTTTCAATCTGTATTTTGATAACTCTTCTAAATACCAATGAGTATGTAAAATCTAATTCCTGGAAATTACCTCAGCATGTATAACATTTCCATAAGCATCAATAATCTAAAATTATTTATACTGGTGATCTTCAGTCAAGTCTCAACTGTATCTCATTTAATTATTAAACCATAAACTCACCCACAGTTTTTATACGCTGCTTTTTCTCATGACCATGCAGCATCCATAACAGACAATGCCTTTATGTAAAGTGCTAGCTAGATTCTCTCAGGGTTTATTTCCAGCCAATTGCATAAATCTGTACAAACTTGAACTAGAACATCGCAAACTTGTCTCCCTAAGACTAGGATACTATTCCATTTCTCCTAGGAAGAAATTTCATAATAAACATACCCAAAGAAGAAAGAATATGCATGTAGCAAGTAGCAGTTAGTTGTGATCAGATGTTGAACACTAACAGCGACATGGACATCTCCCATAAACTTAAGTGATGATCTGTATAAGAAGCTTCCACCGTATCTCTGTTAGTAGGATCCTTGAGGTTAGGGCCCCACACAACAGGCATGTCTTTGATTTTTCTCCTGAGCTAATCCTGCCTCTCAGACCCTTGGCAGAAGGTTGAATTTAACAAAGAACTGTTTAAGACATCTCTTTTTGTTGATAGCATGAACTTCAGGTATCATTTAATTATGGTAGTTCCCAGTTTAATTGGATGGAAAGCCACCTGCCGAAGTGGGATAGGTTAAAGTTAAAAAAAAAAAAAAAAAAAAAAAAAAAAAAAAAAAAAAAAAAAAAAAAAAGACAAAAAAATTGTAGTTCTACTTTCTGTTCTATTTTTTCTATATTGTATTACCTGTAAAAACAGTATTTCATGTCTCTAGTCTTCTAACTCTTCCTACACACGACCTTTCTACTCTCCCTATTTTTAATACATAATATTGTGTTGAGGAAAATATTTAAAAAGATTGGCAAGTTCCCGCACTACTCCAGGCATTGGCCGGCCACATGGCACCAGCGGGGTGTTCTCATCTTGGCAGACCCTCTGGCCCGGAGCTCCTGAAATCTCTCCACCAAGCTCACTAAGTTCCCACTGGCGGGTCGCTTCCATCCCAACCCCATGCTTTCAAAACAGCCACGGCCTTTGTGGTGCACATCAGGCAAACCCACGCGTTGCCGTTGCCGCAGTACCTTTCTCTTTTGAGTCCAGATGAACCACCACGTGAAGGAAAACGCCACACAAACTTAGTTCAGAAACAATGGTAACTCAATCTCGGGTGCAACAAGCAGAATGCTAATCGTGTAAGCCATATTAAATCTAAATCCTCTGATGACAAATCCTGGCAGATTCGCCATATAAGCTTGGAGACACTAGCAACTTCATCTTGCCCTCTCCCTATGCCATCCAGAAAGACCCTATCTTTCTCCTCTTCCTCTCTTCCCCTATCCAACCCAGAAGTTCCTCCTACTTGCCCAGTGATTGGCTCCTTTTTTCATTAGGGGATCGGTTCACAAGAAGTCACCTGAGTATGTGACTCACTCCTTGTCCAGCAGCCCCTCCCAAGAGAGCAGAATTAACCTCAAAAATACAAACAGCACCAGGCCCATTCACAATATTGTCTACTAAGTAAATGTCTGCTAAGATACTGAAAGTAATACTATGGTGATATTTCTAGCCACTATTGTCTTCTGTGAGGGCCTTAGGACAATACTGTGTACATGTTCTACATACATTAATTTGTAATTCTTTCTACCAGGAAGAGTTACTGTGAGCCTAGGTTTCTAAAAAAAACAAAAAACAAAAAACAAAAACAAAACAAAACAAAAAACAAACAAACAAAAAAACCTGGCTGTCCCAGCTCACAATGCTGCTGCATGTGAAAGAATGCTCAAGGCAGTTCGTGCTGAACTCAGGCAGCTCTGAGCACTCCTGTCTAGGAAGAAGAGATGATGGTGTAAAAAAGAGAGGAAGAAATAATCCAGTTCTAAGGATTACTCTCCTCTCCAGAGATCTAACAATTTCCAACCCAAGACTGTCAGGGTTGGGAAAAAAAAAAAAAAAAAAAAAAAAAGGTAAATTGCTCATCAGCTAATCAATTGGTTAGTCGATAATGGGAATTCGGTGATTTGGAACCTGTGCTGATTCCATCAAAGCCAAGGTCAAACTGTATATAGAAGCCACAGAGCCAGAGGCTGCTCTCCAGAAGTTCTCAGTGCCCAGCTTAAAATCCTGAAGAGGAAGGTTTACAGGACCCTAGCCTCCAAAGTGCTGCTGATGTCATTGAGAGATGTCACTGACAGGCTAACGTGTAAGTACAGAAGGGCTCTGGGCAAACCAGGCAGCATTTTAGAAAGATGAGAGGCAGGTCAGTTTCTAAATTAAAATGTTCAATTCAGTTTTAAAAATAGTTTTGTACAATACAGAGTAAATATTCTACCTGATGCCATTTCAGAGCCAGGAACTCTGTATGTTCCACAGCAGACAGCCAGAAGAAATTACTAGAAAGAATTTTAGTTTTACATTCTCCTTTCTTCTCTCCTCTCCGCTCCTTTATTTCTCTGCTATCGTTCTCTCTTCTCCCCTTCCCTTCCTTCTTCAGTCCTATTTCTACCCTTTCTCTCTCTCTCTCTCTCTCTCTCTCTCTCTCTCTCTCTCTCTCTCTCTCTCTCTCTCCCTCCCTCCCCTTCCCTCCCCTTCCCTTCCCTTCCCTTCCCTTCCCTTCCCTTCCCTTCCCTTCCCTTCCCTTCCCTTCCCTTCCCTTCCCTTCCCTTCCCTTCCCTTCCCTTCTTCCCTTCCCTTCCCTTCCCTTCCCTTCCCTTCCCTTCCCTTCCCTTCCCTTCCCTTCCCTTCCCTTTCCTTCTTCCTCTCCCTAGCCTCCCACCCCTGCCATAAAAAATACAAGGATAAAAATGTAAATGTAAGGAACTTGTTTTTATTCTCTGGGTTGGTAATTCTTTCCTGCATCTCTTCCCAGAATTGGCATGGGTTGCATAATAGTTTCATTAACAGTGCTCTTATTAGATTTTAGGGGTGCCCCACCCAAAATGTGTAACTAGAGTCTGTGTATCTAAACCAATCTACACAAAGAACTCTGAAAATTATGAAATTTTTAATGCAATTAATCAGTATTTGAAAATGGCAAGTCATTTATTAGGATACAGTTAAACTATGATGCAAGAACATAATTTGTAAATTAGGAACAACATGGGTTGATTCGTTACTTTAAAACTTAAATTGTGTTGTTTATCTGCTCTCCTCAACACTGGCATTGTGTAAAATTGGCACTAGAATTTAAACAATCTCATATCCTCTTTCTGCATAGGCCCATTATGTTGCTCATGGTTCTATTAATAAATATGACTGTTTTCATGTCTGCTAAACAACTTCCTCTGTTTCATATCATAGAGTAGCCATATATTAAACTATAGTGTAGGTGATTTTATTAATTGCACTTAAGACCACCAGCTAGCTTTTGTTTGGTGAATGAAGCTCCATCTATACAGCCCCTCTTGCACTACAGCATCCTTTGATACATTTTGTTTAGCTATAAACTACACACCTGAAGCCACAGAAGGCTGGGATATTTCAGTTTGTAAATCCTAAAGTCTGGAAGACAGTCTGGCAGAGAGTCCAAGAGAACAGAAAGGCTAAAGGCAATGAACAGAAACTTCAAAGAGGATATAAAATTTTTCAATAGAAATGGGAAATGAACTTAACATCATCAGGGAAGCACAATGGCAGTGCTCACTCACTCGTGTGATGTGGAAACTCACAAATTGGGTGCCTGTTTTCTCCTGGAACAAGCACAAATCAGGAAACCACTTTGGCCATCATTCATAGCACCTATGAAGCAGGACTTTCAAACATTATGCTATGACCTATATTCCAGGTGCCAGAATGGAGGAAGATGGTTACTGAAAGACATGTACAGGAATGTTCATATCAACAGTTGGCAATGCCCCCAAAGTGGGGACCATTGGAGTGTCTGTGGGTAGGAGAAGGGACGCTGTAGTTTATGCATATAATGGCAGACTACTCAGTACAGAAAATAAATCAACTCCAACCAAGCACAGCATGGGTAACTCTAACCAGCAATTCTGAACTTATCGCATGCCTCCAATCATACAAACTAATGTACTCTGTTAAAAGTCACCATGCTATGGATAGAAACATAAAGATTATGAAGGCAGTATGACACTACATCAATCTAGTTATATAACAGCAGTAAGTTATGACTTGGGCCTATAAATCTTCTCAGGCCTGGGTTGTCAACCAGGCTTACAATATCAGACATGGGTTCTCTCCAAAGGAGCAGGCCTCAGATACATTCAGATGGTAGCTGGTTACTCCTACAATGGTCAAGCCACTATTTTATGGGTAGGCACATCTTGGCCAGCAAGCGGTTTTTGTGTTTCTTTGTCTGCTTGTTTATTTGTGAAGTTATCAACTGTGTAAAACCATGTATGCCTTTGTCCCCTAATAAATCATGTAACACCTTCCAGTGCTTTAACAGCTCCATAGCTGGGTGGAAACGTCCAGTTCAGTTCTAACTTTATATTGCTTCCACAGTGTGTGATGTCTTGAGCAAGACCGTCTTCTCCTCTAGGTCCACTGTGACAAACTTCTGTGGAGGTGTCCCACACTTGAACTGGGAGCTTTGTTTAGTGACATTCTATTTGGAGAAGCAGCATTACCTTGTCATGTAGGGTAAATCCCTCTCATATTTTTTTATTTAGGTTTTAAGTACATCTCTCTATATTTTTTTTATATACAGTTATTTTTATTAATCATTCTCCACCTTATTCGTCTTTCCAATCCCTTTTTCCAAACCCTTCCACCTGCAGCATTTCCCCCTTTCCTTTTGCCTATGTTCTCCTACCCCAACCTTCTGCATGTTCTTCTTCTAGTGCCCTGACTTTCACGGGTACTTCATGTTAAACACATAAAACTGAGGAGTTGAGGCGAGAGTCTACATGTCAACATACATATGTAGTATTGCGCTTCTGAGCCTGGGTTATCTCACTTGGCATTTTTTTCTAGTTATATCTATGCATCTGCAATTTTTGTAATTGTGTTTTTCTTTACAACTAAACAAAATTCCATTGTGCCCAGGCAACACATTTTCACTATCTACTTGTTGATGCTGAGTTTCTCATCATGTCCATACGCTCCCAAAATAAGGACTCTGAGACTTAAACATATTTACAAATAATTAGGCCATAAGCTTTGGCTGTTCTCCAATAAGATCATACTGAATATCCCAGTAATTCAGGTTCCATGTGTGTCCTCCTTCCTGTTCCGAGGGACCCAGTCTTCCCACAACTGGGGATCTCAGAATCCTCTCTGCTTATTGGAACTCCCACCTCCTAATTTCCTGCCTCACCTACAGGCCAATCAGCTTTAACTGGCAGGTGTTGTATCTATACAGTACACAAAAGATTTTCTTTAGATCTACTAATTGACAACTAAACTTCTGCCACATAACTAGTGTAAGTAGAGCAGGAATCAATACAACTGTGCCAGTATCTCCAAAGTATGATACATAGTCCTTTGGGTGGGTCCCCAGACATGGTATAGCTAGGTCACATGATGGTTTTATTCCTAGCTTCATTAAAGTTATTTCTTTTAATAAGAGAAGCTTCTCTTTGCAGTGAATAGTGATGAATTTAGATTCATAGCTTCCCTAAATGCTAAGGAGTAGCAATAGTCGATGGCTTAGCTCTAATTTATACCATCACACCTAAGGCTCAGAAACATTGCCAGAGATAGCATGGAAAGTATGTAAGAGTCACAAGATAGACTGAAAGACTGAGAAACACCAAGAGCTCCCAGATACCAAATTTCGTATCAACACAAAGGGAGAGGAACTGTGTACAACGGAGAGTCTTAAATAAGAATAACATGGGACAAGAAACCTTCATTCAAAATGGTCCAAGTGATCCGAATCCTCCTGAGAGGACCTGCAGTCTGCTCATGAAACAGGGCTCTCTAGGATGTCTTTGCATCAGTCAGGAAACAGCTTAAAGCTCCACACATATGACTTGGAGCTTCACAGTGTCCATGCTTTATGCCTTGGTCCTCTGTGCTTATAGTGCCTTTCTCCTTTCACCAGCTACATGATGCAATACCTCTTTCAAGAAATACTTAAAGTAGGACTCCAAAAAAAAAAAAAAAATACCCTGAAATACATCTAATGCCAATCTCTGCATTTTGTTGTTTGTCCATCCTACACTTAGATTCAAGAGGCAGAGTCACATCCTATACCTTCTGCCACAGTTTCTAATCTCTTCTTCCTAATGCCCAGAATTTGCTAGGGATGACAATGTCTAAATGTAATGTCTTGCCCCTGGATTCATATACATAGAGAGAATGCTCTCTGATTTCACTATATAGACTTCCCATCTACTGCTATCTTATGGGTCAAGTTGATCATATGCCTTGGGAAACTCTGGGGTCCTAATGCCTGGATTCTGGTTGCAAAAGGATAGTCTAATGAACATGTTGCTGACACACATATCTGAAGTGAGACATACACAGCAGAAGAGGTATGCTCAGGACTCTGGGACTCTGAGAGTCTGTCACTTGACTCCTATTGTGGGTAAAGGGTTTTTTTGTTTGTTTGTTTTGTCTTTTGGTGGGTTTTGTTTGTTTGTTTGTTTGTTTGATTTGGTTTTTGTTTTGTTTGTTCTCTAACTGTGTTCTGACCATACCAGTCAATCTGGTCTGACACACAGCATCCAGAATAGAGAATGAAGGAATACATCTTTTCTTCTGTGTTCTCTCTCCCTCCACATATTCAACAGAAGAAAGTCATTCTACCCCAAGACCTTCAGGGCAAGTGTCAGATCATTCTCCCTGAGTGGCTAGATGCCTCACCTCTGGATCTTTTCATCTTTTTGTAAAGTAAAATCAACACTTCCCCTTACCTCAGATCCCTTAGTGCATGGGCACCGTGGTCCTGTTAAGCATTCCGAATGAGGAAACTAAGGAATGGATTTTCTTCATGCTTACAGGATCTCGCTTCCATGATTTCATTCTGACAACTGTCCCTCATTCCTCTTTTACTTACTAGCCAAAGGTGGATGTGTGAAATCAATACTGACCGTAGTGTAATGTGTTGTGATTGTGGCCTAAGAGAAGACACATGTAGGCAGTGGACTTGCATTTAACAGGATCAAAAAATAATTTACCACTCACATTTTTCTAAAAACTAAGGAAGGTTTGAATTTCTTGTCATCATCAATGAATCACAGAAACTACCTTTGACCAGTGAGTATTTCCCAGTGGCCTAATAGATGAGACAGCATGATGAGTGATTCCATACCTATCACTAAAGGCTTGGGACAAGGGAACTACAGAGCTCAGATGTGTATACTGTTCCAATTCAAGCAGTTTCCTAAAGTCCATGACAGTGTACATGCTAACAACACAGATACATTTTCCTTGTGGTGAGACCATCAGCTCAACCAGATACAGTGCCATTGATAATAAATGAATATGGAACAATGGGCTGTGGACATTGAAAGGGAAATGTAAGTACTTCTGCCCTTCAGTGTGCTACCCTTTATCAGTAAGTCAAATACTACTACATGTGGGACCATGATTCTGCGATACATATTTTAATCAAACCTTTTATGTAGCTAGGATTCTTGCATAAATATTATCCTGGGGTCCTGGGGTTTCTGGAATGGCCATAACTGCTAATGTATGATCACTTCAGGGAACGTATGACAGTTTACTGACATGGTTCATCTGCCTGTCTCTCACTCCAAGTAACAGATTCTGAATGCCCAAAGGCAAAAGCAATTCTGCTTCTCCAGTACCAACAAGGTGTCTAGAGCATAAGGAGGGCTGAACACAAGGCTCATGTTTCCCTGAAAAATGAGTATGTCTACGGCTTTTAGAAGTGATTGATGTTGATCCTTAGCCACTTGGATTAAGCCAATATTCTCATCTCACCTGATCGCTTTGCAAAGGGCAGGTTTGCCAGTCAGGGTACTCTGTGATCCTTATCCAGACCTGGGCCACCACCAAGTACAGCTAAGCAGAGAAGACAGTCAAGTCCTTTTGTTGACATTACAAACACTTCCATTCACCTAAAGCCAACAATCTGTACAATGAAGTCCCAGACATTACAAAGGAAAAGACAGACAGTGACCCAGGAAGAGAGGAGAGATGAAAAGGACACTTCACAGTTTGTCAACATGTGAATACTGGCCCCTTCCTTTCTGACAGAACAAAGTACTGCCAAGGACTCTCTTCAGAAGTAAAATGGCTGGCTCAGGCAAGGTACACAAGAAGTCCATTGACTCTTTGTGTTGTAAATGACCCCTGGCTTCCCTGTGCATTGTCAAAAGAAGGGATTTTAACGCGTCCTCTTCTATAAAATCCACTCTATTCCACTGATGCATAATGCACCAGACTCTAAACAGGCAAAGATTCCAACAGGAAGCCCACAGTCATACTGAGAAGCAAGAAGAATTAGTTACTCAGGCAACTGAAGAAGAGGAAATATATGGGCGCTTGTTAGCCTTTCATCCTTGGTGACTGTCCATATGTTTAGTTTTTCTGAGCTGATGTTCACGGCAAATTTGATTTAGTGATTTTATGTACTCTTACCCACTAAAGTGATACATATTTTAAATCAACTGTCAGTAACCTTCAGAATGAAGCACATAAATGAAAAGAATTTAATGAAATGCTACAATATGTATATTGCTGTCCCAAAACAATGCCATTTCACAAGGCTTTTTTCCCCCTTTGTTTGGAATACAGAATAAGGAATAACCTTCAATAATCACTTGATGTGTTTGCCTGTTAAGTGCTTCTGACCGAGAAGATATAAAACAAGACTTGGCACCAGGAAAGGGGTCTCCCCTGCTGACTTTTAAATAAACATTTTATGTTTTAAAAAGCCAAGATAGAAATGTGCCTGAGAATAGAAACTGCCCTCATTTTGATTGATGCAGAAAAGCTTCCTGAATTCACTATAGGGTCAACTGGGATACGGCACACACCCATCTGCTCTCTGCTCTCTTCTTTGCAGAATAATTGCCTGTAGCAAAGGTGTTCTGACTGAATTCCAGGGAGTCTGTTAATCTCGCCAAGCCACCTCCAGTCCAAAGGAGAAACCTTGAAACTTGAACAAGGATTCAGTCCATCCTGAGTGCCAAGCTTACCCGTGTACCCCCCCTCCCCACATCCCACATGCTCTTTTCAGTTGCAACCAGAACGTTGCTTCTTCATATTTACAGATCAAATTAATATTTTCTTCATAAAAATATTTTTAGTCTTAAATACAAAATTTATAAACAACTCCAGTTTGACTGGAGAATTATTCACTTATTTTTTTTTTTTTAAAGCCTTGTACAAAGAGCTCAGTTCACTAAGGGGAATCCAGGAAGAGAAAATAAGAGGTAAGAGAAAAGAGGGTGAACAGAACATGGTAGGCATACCAGGTGACATGGAACAAGACTCTGTAGCCAGAAGGAGGTCACTTGGAGTTGAAGGTACAAAGACTGTCACACATCCGAAGCCAAATAATAACATAAGAACTAAGAAAGCAGCTGGTAAGTCAATAGTAGAGGCAGTATGAACACAGTCAGTAGGAGTTCAGCCCATACCATCGTTCTTGGACTCACAAACAGATGCTGAGTATATTTTGAGTATATGGTGTCAAATGCTAGACTAAAAAGAGAAATATTCATTCTTCTGTGGACAGGGGGAAATGTCTAGGGATTTGAACTAAGATGACTGAAGGTGAGGTGAGGTTGGAAGGATAGCTGCTATTGGGTGGGAAGGCCTGGAATCACTTGGCTATTTTGATAAGTAATAAGAAATAACCCTTAGGTATTAGAATACGATATGGTAGACGTTAATACTAAAACACCATTTGTGGCAGCCTGGAGAATCCATTAAACAAATTGGAGCTAGAAACGTCAATTAAGAAGCCATGACTAATGGAAGAAAAATGTTGTTTTAACTTTTCCCTCTCAGCGATAATACCAAAGTCCTAGGGATTATTACTGACAGCTATTTAAATCACAATGCTATTTTGGGGACTACTATCTACATTCCAATTTGTATGAAAAGTGTTCTTTTTGAACCTCAGTAAGCTTCCTGGGATTTATTCTAGACTATGATAATCCAATATACAATAACTAATGGTCATCCTCAATAGTATAGTGGTCATGCAGGAGATCAGGGTTCAATTTCCTCATGGAGAGACATGACAATGACTAATAATTAAAAAATTAAGGATTGTATTATCTCTATAATTGTTCTTAAATCAGAAGGAAACTGACCTCCTGATAAATGGTTTTCATGTGATATTTTCAACTGTGATAGGTTCACCCTAAAAACATCAGCTTACCTGTTTTCAAGGCTGTTGGATCTGGACTGAGACACAGCATTCCAGGGTATCCAGCTACAATGATGATTTCTTGGTAACTGTGACAATCACATAAGCCAGTTCTTCTGGTGAGTCTTCTTTCATCTATCCATCTATCTATCTATCTATCTATCTATCTATCTATCTATCTATCATCTATCTATCTATCTATCTATCTATCTATCTGTCTGTCTATTACTTATCTATATGTCTTCTATTGACCCTATCTCTTTGGAGACCCCCTAACTTAATATAATAGGAACACTAAAATTGCCATCTTGTTTAATGTTCAGAAGGACCTTCTGAACCCTACATGATTCCACTTGTGACCCCTCTTCTCATAGCTACATTTGATCAACCCAAGGAACCAGTTAATCCATACATTCTTGGGTGTATATAAAGCTGAGTTTATTTGCAAATTCCCCTCCCCCTTCTGGGAGGTAAAGAAGAGGAAATGAAAAGATTATTTTCTGCTTGGAAGGTCTTGTAAGAAGAACTTGCTGGTTTCACACAGAGGTACCCCATTCATAATCACCACACCTAACAATGAGCTGACTGTTCCAGGCTGCTTTAAATTCAGATGAGGAGATTGACTCGCATCTCCAAAGCATTCCTCACCCCTAATCTCCTTTTAAAAAATAATTGTTTTCAAAGCCTTCCCTTATGTTTTGCTAGCAAAGAGGTGCACAAGATAAACAATGTGAAGCATCATCATACAGTGTACATGCTCAGTGCACAGGAGTGTATCAATAAAGCTACAGAATTAAAGAATTCCTTTATGAATAGTTCTAATACAAAATGCACAACAAGTAGTGATTATACTGTGCCACCCCACAAGGTTTCAAAGTCGCACACATCATGAGATTTGGACTCTTATCCCAGGGTGCTTTCCAACTTAAAATACAGGCATTCCACAACGGTCTGCACCCTACCCTTGTGTCATATATATCTTATACCATGTCATTTCTGATTACTCATGCAAAGTATAGCATAATAAATCGGAGAAATTTGATGAAAATTGAGCATAATTGATACACAATTTCTTAATGAGCTTAAATGAAGAGAAAACTTCCTGATAAACCTCTTCTTTTGAAATAGGCAGTAAGAGAATTATATTTCTAATACATTCCAAATGAGGCATGTTATTACAGCTGGATTCTTGCAAGAGGCCACTTTGCATGTAGCCATGCTGATCTGAAAGAGCAAGGAGTCTCTAGCTTCCTAAGAATCACATGTTTTTTTGTTTGTTACACAAGTTCTTGGATTATTTAATTTTAAGTGTCCTCTATACTTAATAGTTTGATGTCTTGGAACAATGCATTTTATGTTCTGTGGTAACTTAAAGGGGATAAGACAACTGAGAAATATAGAAAATGGAAATTATATTGCAGGTTTAGCTTTTTGTGTCCTGGAACATACAAGCATGGTCACAAAACCTAGTATCATGTCAAAGCCCTTTTCTGGCGACAGATAACTCCCCTGATTGGTCTCCTGGCTATTTGTCTGTTTATCTGTTTATTATTTATTTCTAGCTTTTCTTTGGCTTCTTCTTCGTTTGTTTAGTTTTCTTTTGCTCATTTCCTCTCATTGTGGACCTATGTTTTGAGGTTGTCTTCCAGAGAATTTTCAAGCATCATACCCATCCATCAGCAAATTAGAAATACTTTGAACCTCTTCACCTCACTTCATTTATTCACCATTTCCTTCCAGACCTATACCATTAGACAACCACCTAAGATGTGACTGATATGCAGGTAAGTCCAATTACTCTAATGACCCAACACACCTTCAGGTGGCTGGGTAAAAGATGTAGTCTAAGTGCTTGATTCAAATATTCTAACCCTGGCTCCAGGCACATTAGTGAATAAAAAAGATAGTCATTTATATGAATAGTCTTGGTGTAGCTATAACTCGGAAGTAAATTAGTAGAAAGAGTAAGGAGAGAGAAGTGAGAGGAGGACTGGGAAGAAAAGAGGAACGACTATCAGTGACTGTGGTATGTTTTCTTTTGTATTTGGGGGAGGATGTATTAATCAAAGTTCTTTAGAGAAACAAAGCTAAATAAATCTCATCTATATGATTTTATATATACATATATTATAATTTGTAGATATATACAGAATATGTATATATATCTATATATAAATATTTATGTTTATTCATCTATATATTTCTATATATTATATACTGTATATTGTATATTATATATTGTATATTGTATTATATATTATATACTACATATTACATATTTATTACATATTTATTACATATTACATATTACATATTAATTGCATATTATTACATATTGTTACATATTATTACATATTAGATATTACATATTATATAAATATATTTGTTAATTTGTATATAATTTATGTATTTATTAATATATATTATTAGAGAGGTTTATTAGACTGGTTTACAGGCTGTAGTCTGGCTAGTCCATCAATGGTTTTCTCCTAATAAAAAGGTCAAGAATCTAGTAGTTATTCAATTCATGAGGCTGAATGTCTCAAATGTTCTTCAGTCTATGTTGACATCCCAAAGAAGTAGGTTCTAACACCAATGTAAGAATGCCTCTGCAATAGGATAATAAAATTTAGTAAGAGGGTGAGCCAGCAGGCAAAAAGCAAAAGCTTCTGTCTTCCATTTACTTTTATGCAGGCTGCCATCAGAAAGCATGGCCCAGATTTACGGTGCATATTCTAACCTTAAATGATCAGTTAAGAAAACTCCTGACAGGTGTGCCGAGTTTCTTGGATTTTAGTCAATGCCAGATGTAGTCAGGTTGACAACCAAGATTAACTATCACAAGTTCACTCCTTGTCAACTTGACATGCAATCACATCTCCTTATGCTATGCTTAATTTCCAAATGAAAACAATAACCAGGACATAATCCCACCTGATATGATATGACTATCTTATATACAACTGAAAACATATTATATATTTTAAAATAGTTGGCAATGTCCCTTGAGGAATGCTCAGTCTTTTAGTGTCTCAAAAATACAACCACTGATATTATCTCAGATGTTACTTTACATGATAAAGAAATAGAGGAAAAAAACAGAAGTGTCTACTTAGTATATTTTGTATATATACATAAAATAGAACAAAAACCCCTGTGTCAGTTGCCACCCTCATGTCTGCAACTGGTCCTGTGGCTTTGACTGAAATTCATGAGTAACTTCTACTAGCCATTCTGGTTTTCCTCCACATACACCAAGTCTCTAAGGTCTTGGTATTTTTTTTTAGAGGAGTGGTCCATATTTTCACTCCTTAAGAGTCTGGGTCTTTTGTTATCTATCTGCATTGAGTTGTTGGAGTTTTCCATGTTGGAACAGAGAAGCATCATCAGATGCCTCAAAAACAACTCTTGCACTCCAGACATAATCTTCCTTTCCGCCATTGTGAAGAAGAAATCTAATCTTCCCTTGGTGATCTGGACCAACCATCTCTCAAAATACTGTTAGTTCTTTCTTAGACTATTGGCTTAAGAACATCAGAAGCCTAAACTGGCCAGGGGAAAGTCTGAGCTTCCAATTCAATGGGATACTTGTCATGGCTCCTGGCAGGAGTTGTCTCCCATTTGGAACCAAACTTCTGGGTCAGAAGAACTTAAGGTCTTGGAAACAAGAAACAAAAATTTTCCTAGCAGGCTACTAGGGATGATGGTGAGAGCAACCATTTATACTTCCATCTCTTAGTTTCTAGACCTTCGAATCCTGCCTATGGGAGAAACCATACCATGTATTTGATGCCGATTCAAAGCATTGATTGCCATGAAAAACTATGGCTCATGCTCTTCAGACCAGGCAGTGGGCTAATGCTGTGGCAAACGCGGCCATGCTGAATTTTGTAGAAATGTGGAAGATTTTAAGAGTTTGGACTAGAAGAGTCATTGAACATTGTAAACAGAGTTTAATGGATCATCCTTGTAGGATCTGGAAGACAGTAGAACTGAGAACAATATAGACTATGAATACCCAGCTCAATATAGGTCTAAGACCGGTCTTATGATACTTTTACAAAATTTGTGGCTGCTTCATACCTCCAGCTTAACAATTTACCTGCCGGGTGGTGGTGGCGCACGCCTTTAATCCCAGCACTTGGGAGGCAGAGGCAGGCAGATTTCTGAGTTCGAGGCCAGCCTGGTCTACAGAGTGAGTTCCAGGACAGCCAGAGCTACAGAGAGAAACCCTGTCTCGAAAAAACAAAAAACAAACAAAAAAAAAAGAAAGAAAGGAAGGAAGGAAGGAAGAATTTACCTGAGGTTAACTTGAAAAGTGATGGACTAGTTTCTTTGGTGTGGGAGGTTTCAAGGCAGCCCAGTGTTGTCCCATGCATGGTTGTTAATAACAACTTTTGTATAAATCTACATGAAAGAGAACAGAGAACAAGTGGGACAACAGAGAAACAAAGTCTAGAGTTTGAAGAGAAGACGGCACCAGAAAATGATGATGGAGCCACTGTCTGTGCTGAAAGAGATAATAAAATTAAGGGAAACCTTGATCTGAATTGTAAGAAAAGGAAGGGTGTCCTCAGGACAAGAACCTACCCAGCTAAGGAGTAAAAATAAAAGCCTAAGGAACTGCTCTGCTTCTAAAAAGAAACTATTCAAAGCTGCTTACAGAGGCTATTCAGTAGCACCAGGCGGCACTCTAAGTTGGTATCCTGACTTGCCAGTGTCATCCACATGGTACTGATACTAGAATCACGAAGGAATAAAGGACGCACTAGCAAAAGGACAGCTGAACCTTGCTTTGGTCACAGAGATCTGCTGAGGCCAAGAATGTGCCAGAGAAGCCCCACGTGAAGGACCTGAGAGGCCATTGGATAGAGCTATGAAAGCAAAGCCTGGGTTGCATTGGAGACCTTAAAATAGTAGAAGGGTCGAAGCTGTAGAATGTCTTCCACAAGAGCTGCACATAGGGAGTGGAACCAGCCCAATAGAGAAGTGCATCTGCCTGCTTGCCTCTCATCGCCCTAGCTGAAACACAGCAGGCATTTTGCCTTCTTTATCGGGCAGCAAAACCGAAGAGTAGAGACATCTAAACTTTCTGACATAAGACATGGAACTGTGGGATTCAGCATTTGCCTTATTGGATTTTAGATCTTGGTTTGGTCCGTATTTCCTTACCATACCTCAATTTTTCTTTTTTGGAATGATGCTGTATGTTCTGTGCCATTATATGTTGGAAGTATGCAATTAGATTTTTGATTTCACAGGAAGGTTACAGTTAAGAAATTACCTTTAGTCTCAGAAAAGATTTTGAGGGAATTTTGAATGAGTTTTGTAAGAGTGTTAAGACTCCAAAAGATTATGGGGAATTTTGAGGCTGGACTAAAGGCATTGTGTGTTATGAGATGGCCACAAGCCACAGAGAGAGATAGAAAGAGACAAAGAGATTTAGACACAGACAGACATAGAAATCAATTGAGAGAGGGGGCAGAGAGAATAGTTAGAAAGTAACTTCAAGGAACCAAACACTGTATGGCACAGGAACATAGTTATTTATGAAATGTCTTCTTGGTTTGCATTCTATAGCATTATGGATGACTTCTATTCTGGCTCTTGGTTTACCATGGTACTTTAAAGATGCCTCTGTGTTAGGATTCTAGGGTTATCCTAAGAAGCAGCAGAAATTTCTTCTCCTGTATTTCTTTAAGGAAGTTGTTTATGTCCTTCTTAAAGTCTTCTATCATGATCATGAGAAGTGATTTTAAATCCAAATCCTGCTTTTCTGGTGTGATGGGTTGTCCAGGACTTGCTATGGTGGGAGAACTCGGTTCTGATGATGCCAGATAACATTGGTTTCTGTTGCTTATGTTCTTGTGCTTGCCTTTAGACATCTGGCTATCTCTAGTACTACCTGCACTCACTATCTCTGACTGGAGCCTATCTTTCTAGTTATCTTGCTTGTGTCAGAACTCTTCAGAGTCCAGTTGTCTCTGTGGTCCTGTGATCCTGAGCTCCTGGGTGGAAGAGCTCCTGTGACTCAGGCTACCTCTGGGATTCCGAAATCCTGCTGCTCTAAGTGCAGTGGTTCCTCAACTGTTCTGAGTGCAGTGGTTACACCACTGCTCTAAGGTGGTTCAGGATATGGTGTCTTCACAGGAGCAGACCAGCCAGGTGTCTGCCCCAGCCAAAAGGACCAAGTGAGGGACAGAACAGGAGTGGTATTCCAGAGGGACAGGGGTTTGGGTATGTGATGGGTCCAGAGTGTCCCCAGGCTCCCAGTTGCAGATCTGGGGCTTAGAGTTGTGGGGTAGGGTTCTTACCAGCTGCTCTAGGAAGGTTCAGGATAAGGTGTCTTCACAGGAGAAGACCAGTTAGATGTCTGCCCTAGCCAATAGGACAAAGGGAAGGATGGAAGGGGAGTGGTATTCTGGAGGGGCGGGGTTTGGGTGGGTTGCAGCTCTGGGGCATAGGGTTGTGGGGGAGGGTTCTTACCTGTTGCTCTAGGAGGGTTCAGGATTTGACGTCTTCACAGGAGCAGACCAGCTATATCAGAAATTTCTTAACAAGTCTGGAAAGTAAAGGTTTGAGATGAAATGTCAAGATGGTTGATGTCTTATGAGATTTGTCTCCTCGGCTTATGCATAGCCAACTTCTTGCCATGCTCTTCCATAATCTCGAAGCTCTGTGCCTGCACTGTAGTCCTCTTTTCTTTTCTTTCTTTCTTTCTTTCTTTCTTTCTTTCTTTCTTTCTTTTTTTTTTGTTGTTGTTTGTTTGTTTTGTTTTTCGAGACAGGGTTTCTCTGTATATCCCTGGCTGTCCTGGAACTCACTCTGTAGACCAGGCTGGCCTCAAACTCAGAAATCTGCCTGCCTCTGCCTCCCAAGTGCTGGGATTAAAGGTGTGAGCCCATCACTGCCCAGCTGTAGTCCTCTTTTTATAAGAATGTCCATTATATTAAATCTGAGTCCACCATGATGACCTCATTTTAACTTAATTGCCTCTTTAAAGGCCCTATCTCTAAATATAGTAGTCTTTGCTTAACCGTGGCTTTATTACACAGTTTCAATTGCCCTCAGTTAATCACACTCCAAAAGTATTAAGGAAAGAATTTCAGAAATTAAACAGAGAGACTAAGAGCATATAACTTTTATTAAAATATATTGTTATAACTTTCTACTTTATTATCATAATCATTAATCTCTTGCCACATCTGATTCATAAATTAAATTCTGTCATACTATCCTAGTTAGAGTTACTGTTGCTATGATGAAACACCATGATCAAAAGCAGCTTGGAGAAGAAAGGGTTTATTTATTTGGTTTACATTTCCGCATGGTAGTTCATGAATGAATAAAGTCGGGAAAGGAACTCAAGCTGGGCTAGAACCTGGAGGCAAGAAAATAATACAGAGACCATGGAAGGGTGCTGCTTACTGGCTTGCTCCCCATGGTTTGCTCAGTCTGCTTTCTTGTAGAACCACCAGCCCAGGGGTGGCATCACCAGCAATAGCCTGGGACCTCCCACATCAATTGCTAATTAAGAAAATACCCTACAAGGCTTCATACAGCCCAACATTATAGAGGCATTTCTCAATTGTGGTTCCCTCTTCTTTTGTGTCAAGTTGACATAAAACTGGCCAGCACACATAGGCATACACATACACATCCGCACGCGCACACAAATACACACACACACACACACACACACACACACACACACACACGGTTTCGGAAATTTCAGGCATGTATTAAACATCTTAGCTACTGAAGACTACGATTTCAGCATGAGCCGCGGTAGGTACTCCACTCAGTCTATGATACCATCCAACTTCTTTTGATTGAGGGCTGCTAATTCCGATTATGGCCACTTCATTCTGGTATCTTGTATTTCTAACCAGACTTCAGCTTGCAGTGATGAAAGGCATTCGCCAACTTCATTTTAGCCTCGAGTTTCACCACCATCTTTCCTAAACACCATGGAAGACTTTCCCATCATTCCTAAAGTTTGCAATGTAAAGAATGTAAAATTTTAGGTTTCAGGTTTCATAAATCATTCCATATATATTCATTTATCTATATATGAATATAAATATATATTCATATATTTACTCTACTGTCCCTGAACCAGGTACTAGGGAGATAAATAGACTTTGTGAATTTGCTTTGCCTAGGCAGACATTATAGTCAGCAGTGATTAGATGTCATTATGTGCCTAGCAGGGCACATATATCAGTGGAGTGTTTTCCATGATACAGGAATCAATTTTGAAGAGATAAATGAACAACTAGGGTCATGTTCAAGATGAACCAAAACTAATGGCTGAATGAACCAGGACGTTCCCTTGGGTAGCATACTCCTTCCGATACCCATTCTCCTTCTTAAACAATAAAACCAACGCTGTTTGAATACATATATAACTAACCCTCTCCCCCCAAAACAAACAAACAAACAAACAAACATCCTTAGAGTCTCCTTTAATACTCAAACATCATATGAAGTCAAATGCCCATGAAATCTTGAGGAGTCACAATGTTATCCAACACTAATGAGGAAGTTGTATTCTAAATGCTTTGTATGTGTCACCATTTTAGTGTATAACCTAAAGACAGAAACATATCCCTCACCTAACAGCCCAGTGGAAGGAGATCTGCAGATACAATAGCTTTGCTCCACAAGATCATTCCATTTTGTAACTCTACCCTCTGAAGGATGCTGTTGCTATCCCACTACATATATTGACCTTTGGTGATTGCAACAAGACAAAGTAGGCCTACTATCCAATTATATAGAAGAAACTAGGATATGGGGAAGCTAAGGAAGTTGCCCAAGTGATAGGGTTAACTACAAACATGGGCCTCCGTGCCATCCCTCCTGCCAGCCCAACGCGTTGCCTGCATCTCTGAGCTGTACTCTCAGGCAATGTATGGTTCCCTGTACTTTAGAATTCTCATTTTAATATACCACTTTCAAATATTTTTAACAAAGTAAACTGTCATGTTCCTCAGGATAGGCTATATGTGTGGTTCCTCTCTGTTTTCCTCATTCTCCACGTGGTGCCCAGCACTCAGTAATGGCAAACAAAGGTTTAACTGAATGGATTTATACTTCCCTGAATGTTTTTAATATAACAATCCCATTGCAGCTTACTGCTCTTTGTATCTTCCTTTTGGAATTGTCTTGTTTCTAATAGAAAAATATTTAAAATTTCCATTATTTTCCATTATATCTGTTAGCTTGAACTTCTTTCCCATCCTCTATTGACAAAATAGCACCCATATCTTGCAAAGACTAATACTTTAAAAAGCCTTTCATTCTTTTTTAATATGCACTTTTAATTTATTTTTTTTGTGCAAAAGTCAAGATTCCTGGGAGTTTTGCTGGTGCGTTTCTATTATTGTGTTTTAGTGAGAACTGTTTTATTTTATTTTTGTCCAAAAATATGTATATTTAAGATTAGACTCAATACACAAATCCTTCCATTCTGCATATATTATGAATGTTTGGCAGACTATAACCCAATTGAAATTCTAACAGGAATTCAATAGCTAGTGACCATTATAAAGCCAGGGAAATAGTATTGTTCTATGTGGCAGGCTGTAAGAAAGGATCTAAGAGAGCTTTAACTAAGGGGCCAGGGACATTACTATGCATTTGTCTATTTAACCTTGATTCAGGCAATAAGAGCATTGTAAGCATTTCTATGGAAGCTCAACCACCCAACATAAAGCCTAGTAAGAAAATAATGAAAATCCTCATCCACCTCTACAGGCCTCTTAACACCTGCCACCAGTGAAGATTCCTGAGGTACCCAACTCCCAGCTCCCTCCTCACATGCGTATTGTTGCCTATAACAAGGTCCATGAACCATTCTAAAGATTCTGCCCACCCTTTAATAACCCGCATAACCCTAAATTGTGCACAGCTGAGCCAGCAGCAGCTAAGGAAACGGGTTCAAAGAATAGCCATTCACAGAACAGCCACAAGATGCAACGCAAGGACCAAAGGGCATCAGAAGAATGAAGACTCGGAGAGCGGGATGCTGGAGAGACCAGAGAAGCTCTTGAGAAAAGAGGAAACTTCAAGAAGGCACTTTTACACGGGACTGAGACAAGTGACCCTGCTTACCTCCGGAGGAGGATGCCTTTCTTTAATTAGTGGTCCCTGCAGAAGAATGTTTGATGCGGAGGATGACAAAGCAAAGGCAGTATTCTGACGACCCTCTTAAGTATCCTGGAGACCTTGGTGCATCCAACCAAAGAAACAACTTTGAAGAGCTCCAGCTGGTGAGAACTGTAACAATTTAACAAAGTGACTTGCGAGCCATCTGAATTCACACAGAGGCAGTTCCTGCATCTAGGACACATTCTAATCTAATCCTTTTAATTCCATAGAAAATTATTTATCTGAGAAACATAACGTACTTGTTAAATGATAATAGTATTAGAATCACGCTTCTATTCAGAAAGCGTGGGTGCCACAGCAAAGCCTTGGTGTAAGCCAGGCATAAACTTAACTCCTATGACTTTACAAGTGTCCAACCAAGTTCAAAATAGTCCACATGCTAATAATAGTAACTTCTTTGAGTTTTTTGCAGTGTGCCAAGTGCTTTGAGCAGAAGGTAAGTTTCACTTATGAAATAATTTTTGAGGGCATTCCACAAAATGTCATAACGATTATATCTGCTCATAAAAACACGTGTTTCTTATAAGAAATAACATGGACAAATTTAAGTGTAATTAAAAACACGTCAGCATACAAATATCCCAACGGAAACTGATAAAAGTTTGCTACCTTTCTTTTTAGGAATGTCTTATGTAATTTATTTATACCTAGTCTGGGTCCAGAAAGGATTTTATATAGTTTACAATGAAACACAAGATTAGCAAAGAAAATAAGACCTATTGGGAACAAACAAGGAAAAAAAGCAATGCTATAGTGAAAGTAAATGTCAAAGACGACAGTGTTAACTCCTGCAGCAGCCCATCCCTGACCCCGTGACTCTGCAGCTTTAATGCCATTGTTCAAGCACACAGGTTACTAAGACCACCATGTGGTTTGAGGGGATGAACAAGCACATTTCTTTAACAAAGCCTTTTTCATCCTTGTATTTCTTATATTGTCTTCAGAAGGGCATGGCAAAGGTGGCAGTGAGGAATGGTGATGCCAGCCTCTGGAAGATATGAGCACAACTTCCAGAAAGCTGTTTCTAAGAGGATCCTTCACTATTAAATGGCAGTAACAGGCCCCTCAGTTATGCCTGATCTGTACACACAAGAACAAAGACTTAGATGTAAAAGGTAAATAAATAAATAAATAATAATTTTTAAAAACACTATTATAGTAGGCATTTGAATTCTTTCTAGTTTTTCACCATTTTGACTAATACTGGTGAGGCTGGAAAGCAGGCTCAATCACACCAGTCAGAATGGAGATCAAAAACTCAGGTGATAGCAGATGCTGGCAAGGATGCGGAGAAAGAGGAACACTCCTCCATTGTTGGTGCTATTGCAAGCTGGTACAACCACTCTGGATATCAGTCTGGCGGTTCCTCAGAAAATTGGACATAGCTTTACCTGAGGATCCAGCTATACCACTCCTGGGCATATACCCAGAAGATGCTCCAATATATAACAAGGACATATGCTCCACTATGTTCATAGCAGCCTTATTTATAATAGCCAGAAGCTGGAAAGAACCCAGATGTCCCTCAACAGAGGAATGGACACAAAAAAAATGTGGTACATCTACACAATGGAGTATTACTCAGCTATTAAAAATAATGAATTCTAGAAATTCTTAGGTAAATGGATAAAACTAGAAATTATCATCCTGAGTGAGTTAACCCAATCACAAAAGAACACACATGGTATTTACTCACTGATAAGCGGATGTTAGCCCAAAAGCTTGGAATAGCAAAGACTCAACTCACAGACCACATGGAGCTCATGAAGAAGGAAGACCAAGTGGGGATGCCTCAGTCCTACTTAGAAGAAGGAGTAACAAAAATACTCAAAAGAGCAAATATGGAAAAAAAAAGTGGGACAGAAACTGAAGGAGGGGCCATCTGGAGACCATTCCACCTGGGTATCCATCCCACGTACAGTCACCTAAGCTAGACATTGATGTGAATGGCTGGCAGTGCATGCTGACAAGAGCCTAATATAGCTGTCTCCTTAAAGGTCTGCCAGAGACTGATACATTCAGAGGCCGATGCTCACAGTTAACCACTGATATGATCAAGGGTTTCCCAATGGAGAAGTTAGAGAGAAGACTGAAGGAGCTGAAAGGGTTTGTGGTCCCATGAGGAGAGCAACAATACCAACCAACCAGAGCTCTCCAGGGTCTAAACCACCAGCCTGGGAGCACATAGGGAGGGACTCATGACTCCATCTGTATATGTAGGGGAGGATGGCCATGTTGGGCATAGGTGGGAGAGGAGATTCTTGGTCCCATGAAGGACGAACACAGAGTGAGGGGGAATGTGAGGGTGGGGAGGTGGGAGTGGGGGGGGGGTAAGTGGGAACACAGCCTCATAGAAGCATGAGGAGGGGGGATGGGATAGGAGGTTTCTGGGTGGTGGGGGGAAGTGGGGTAAGGGGATAAAATCTGAAATGTAAATACCCAATAAAAAAACAAAAACAAGCAAACAACACATACTGCTTTTCCAGGGGACCAAGTTTGAATGCCAGCATCCAGCCACATGGAACAGCTTACAACTTCCTGTAACTCCAACTCCAGGGACTCTGACACCCTCTTCTGGCTTCTGCAGGCACAGAACTCAGGTATACAAACCCATAAACAAATATATATATATATATATATATATATATATATATATATATATATATAATTTTGAAATATAATACAGTATCAACTTAATAGTTTTCTCAGTTTTGCTACTTTTAAATTTTTTCTGCCAAGGATAAGAACAAAAAGAAGAGAAATGATAGATTGTATTTCTCTTGGGCAGATCTCCTAAAACTTAATGGTCTGATGATAGTTTTTGTTTTATGTGGCTATGGTCCAGGTTACTCAGAGAAGATTCAGCTACAGGTATAAAGCTCTCACAGCCCAGTTCAGAGCCTGCTACATAACTGGTGTTAGAATTATTCACTGGATGAACGAATGGTTCTATAAATATCTGCTTGCATTGGTATTGCTATGTGAAGAATTGTGCTTGACTTAAAGTGACAAAGATTCCTTTCTTGACCAAACCCTAGTTAAGCTCCTTGGGGCCTTAACCTTGGGCCTAAAATCTCCATCATCAGCACAAATGGTTTCATCCATCCTTTTCCACCCACATTAAATGACTTAAGCAAACACTAACATAGTTTCTAAGGGCCCAAGGGCATCTCTAGCAAAAATCCAATTTCCCCTTAAAGTGTCCGCATGAAAAAGCCTAAGGCTGCCAAAATAATATCTTCTTTGTTCTAGAAACACCTGACTGTGTGGGGGGGGGGTCATTTCACCCTTTTAATCCATTTAGTTAAGGGGGTTTACAAATGTAAACGGGTATACACACACACACACACACACACACACACTACTAAGCTGTCTACACATGTTCCACAACTGAAGAGCAAGGACATAAAGCTTTTCCTTTTCAATGTGATCATGAAGAGGGAATAGCTTCTCTCTCCCAGTCCCTGTGAAAGGGTAACATCAGATAACTGGTCCAGTCAAGTCAGGTAACTGCCCAGTAACAGAAGAAGCTGTCATTACATCTACATTGGCCAGTGTGTTGTGATTCTTCTCCACCCCTATTCTACTGAGTCTATTCATATACCCCTCCTCCTTCACTTTCTCGTTCTCCTATCTGCTCACATCCACACAGACACAAATAAAAATTAAGTGCATTTCACTCTAGACCTATTTCATAATTCAAAGTGTATTGAAGATTAATTTTCTCCTCACAACAAGTGAGGGCCAATAGATGAGCAGAATTTCAAGGGAGGAGGGGGATAGAAAGCCAGTGGTATGAGTGGGGAAAAGAGTAATATCAGAACAAGGAGTATTAGATGTGGTACTGTATGGGAGGGCAAGGTAGACTGGAAAGAACAATTAACACTAATGACTTTTGAGAAAATCATCTAGAAACCTACTACCATAAAGGCTTCCTTAATCATGCATGCAAGTGTGGTGTGTGTGTGTGTGTGTGTGTGTGTGTGTATGTGTGTGTGTGTGTGTGAGTGTGTGTGTAAATGAAGTTACCCAATCCAATAATGGAAGGAAAATACCTTGTCCAGAAGTCATAAGAGATCAAAGAAAAATTCTAAGGCTACATATAAGTTGCCCCATTTCAACTTGTTGGCCAACGGAGTTCCAGGAATTCCCCTCCAAATAATTACAGACTATTGTCACTGCTATAGGCTACCCTCCAGAACCTGATGGTAAGAACTTAATTGCCAAAGACACCCCATACTTGAGTCGTAGGATGTGGAGAAATCAAACTGATACCTGTCTAGAAGCTTCTTTCTTACAGGCTAGTTTTCATGGTACTACAAAGTTCTGAGCACAGTAGCAGGAGAGAAAAGTAATCTATGGTCTTACCCAGCTATGACAGCATAAGCTACAGTAATATCTGACCTAGCAAGATATACTCTTTGCTATAATAATGGTACAAACATCATGGGAGTAACTAGCCACTTTATACTTGCATCAAGGGCTGCTCTACAAAATGGAACTCATTCCTAGTAACTTTCACTCAGACAAAACCTTGTGGCTGGCTAGGTCATAGATGCTGGGGAAAAACCTAAGAGTATTATTCTGCTTCATAGGTAGAGTATTCAACTTTCCAGTAAGTCGGAGGTTCTCAACCTGTGGATTGCAACTACGTTGGAGGTTGAACAACCCTTTCACCCAAGTTGTTCATAGATATTTACATTATAATTCCCAACATAACAAAATTATAGTTATAAAGTAGCAACAGAAATAATTTTAATGGTTGGGAGTCACCATAACACGACAGACTATATTAAGGGGTCATGGCATGAGGAAGGTTGAGAACCACTGCCCTAAGTTATCATCTTTATAGACTAGCTCATATCTTAACCCTCGTCAGGATGGCATTTGTTTGCAATAGATGGTAATTAATATAGACACCCTTGACTGGTAAATGTGGAGTGTTCAGCTCTAAATGGAACATCTATACCACAATCCGTTCCCTCGAGACTTGGAGATAATCATGGAGGAGGAGATAGAAAGGTTGTAAGAGGTAAGATAGTGGGCATCTCCAATGAAACATCCCTGGACGTGATGTACACATCAACTCATAGAGACTATGTCTGTGCTGACTGCATGCATAAGACTATACAAGGTCAAATCAGGTAAAATCCAAGCATGTATGGAAGAGGGACTCAGGAAGCCCCTCCCCTAGTAGAAGAGCTATTGACAACTGATGCCTGCTGAGAAGAGAAGGTTTCTTTAGGGATGGATCTTGCCCCTTAGAGGCTACCCATAGTCTTACACACATGCGCACACTGTCAGAACTAAGTGGACTTAGTGGATTTAGAACAAGAGTGTATAAAGTTGAGAAGAAAAGGAGGTTGGGGTTTAAATAAATTGGAGGGGAGGGAATGGATGGTAGATTTTATTAAATCATGTGCCCAGTTGTTGTTTTGTTTGTTTTTTTTTCCCCCTCTGGGTGCTGGGTATCCAAACCCAGATCTTCTTCCCACGAAACCTTCTCCCCATCCTTGCGACAGACATTTTGTGTGTGGTTGAATATATGTTTTTCTGTATATACCTGATTATTTACTCTCTCTTAATTGGAGACAAAAAGAATATTGTTTATTCCAATTGACACAAATCTGATGGCCGATCATTTTCTGCATCTCCCTCCATATTTTAATATTCTTCAAACGGCAGTAAGAATGGACGTCAGTGGGCCCAACATTATATGGCTCTGGAATTGTGTACCATGCACTTCACTTGAAAGTAAACAATAGTAGTGGGAGCTTGACAGTCCTCATGATGAAGAAAAATGAGGGTCAAAATGGACATCCCCACAGGTCGCAGAACCTATAAACATCCTTGTTTGGTTTAAATGACGGACAGACTTCATAGTTTGTCTTTCCACCTACACTACCAATAAAGTCATGTAGATTTTTGGCTCTTTCATAATTCATGTCCCTGAGAAACACATGTAGTTATGACAAAAGTGAATGGGGTAGAGCACTTAGAATAAGGACAGCACTTAGAATAAATGCTGTGATTATTAAAGGAGAAGAGGGAGAGAAGAGAACATGCAAGCTGTGGCAAAGCACACCACAGGGCAATCTAGAGGCTTCTAAAGTCTCAGTATTCTTCAAAGAAGCTGTATTTCTTTCCTCTAAAAACTCTGGCTTTGGAAGGAAGGTGGCATACTGTGGGAAGACCAAGGAAATTAAACTTCTCTCATCTTATTGATTCCTATTTCTTTCACTCCATCTGTTTCCTTGGCAGGATGCAGGGGTTGACGATCAACACGAAGTAAGCCGGCTCTGTCACTCAGAAGATAGGAGCTGACAAACGAGACACGGGCTTGGGAAGGCCTCCGATGAGGGAGAGATCCGTGCCAGATGACAGGACTCATGGAGACTTTGACAAAATGTTACAGACAATCAGGAAGCACAGGATCCAGCTTCCATGGATAATAAGCAGTTTCCTTCCTGGGTGCATGCGCATAGATTTGAATATTTCTGATCAAGTGCCTCTTTTTTTTTTTTTTTTACACATAACAGGAAGTACATCACAGTAAAATATAAAATGAGAGGGGACAGAAGGAGAGTATAATGAAAAAAAAATTCAAGTTGATAGTACAGAAAACTTGAGTATTTTGCGTCCATAGAATATACATAATATGATGGCATGAGGGAGAACTTTGTAGAAGCTAAGATTGCAAATCTCATTAGAAGGGTGCATTTGCATAAGAGTTTCAAACCCATTTGCTATAGGTTCACACTTTCTTAAAAATCTTACCGCATCCAGTTGCTGGTCTATCATGAGGAGTATCATTTATAATTTCCATAGGGTCATCTCTAGCCAAAACTCTAAATAGCCATAGAAAACATGAGGCTTATATAATGAAAGTCAAAGGCAGCAGCGCAGACAGTCTTGTGACTCTGCTCTATTAAGAGATACAAATTCTCTGTCCTCAAGAAGAGCTTCATGCAGAGGATGCATCTACTTCGGCAGAGAAACGGCAGAGAAAAGACCAAAATGGAAAGAAAAAAAAAAAAAAAAGCAGTTCATCAAAGAACGCTCTCGTTGTTGGAAGCCAAGAGATCCATATATGGTTAAGCTGGAAAGTGAATCCGTTTGCCATTCCATTGCCCCCAACACCAAAGGCAGCTCTATCAACAGCAAGAAGTACAATGTGGTCTCTTCAGGGGCTCTGGCCTGGACTTGAAAGCTCTCATGAAAATAGACAAATGTCAAAACCCTGCAGTTCCCTGAAAGCACGGGCTTGATTTATAAAATCCACATGTAAAAGCCTTCCTTGGTTATAAAACTTTCTCAAGTACTATTATGGGTTGAATGGGTGGGGAGGGGGACACATAAGGGTTGCAGGAGGGGGCTAACATTTCAGAATGTGACCCTTATTTGGAGATTGAGTTCTAATAAGAGGTAATGACATTAAAAGAGAGCCATTAAGATGATATATGTAAATAGCATTACAGACAGGGAGCTTTAGGACACACAGAGGAATACATACACTAGAGAGTGACAGTGAAACAATACCAGGGGAACCTGACCATCTCTGAGCCAAGAGAAGGTTCAACAGCTCCTTCTCATCGTCCTCAGAAGAAGCCCCCTCTGTCAATGCCTCTGTGTCAGATTTCAACCTAATGGTGAGGCAATAAGGTCCTATTGCTCAAGCTAGCCACCTTGCGGGTCTGTTTTATGGCAAGATTCTGCTAGATTTATGTCATTTTTGTATATCAGCTAGTGTGAAAGAGGCTTTGAAACTGGGAGAAAGTGTAAGAGTTTTGAGGTAGAAGACCCTAAAAGTATGCTATAGTGCCTTGAAGAGAAAATAGTGTTAAAGGTCCTCTGAGTGGGGGTCGGGTGGGGCCTCAGGTAGCAATGAAGACACCTAACTGGAGAAAATGTGGTCCTTGTCCTAGAGTGAGAAAAGATTTCACTGACCGTGTTCCACTGAATGGATAGAAGAATTTTTAAGGTCAATATTGTGTGTTAAACAGTGGGTTTCTAGACAAATATTGAAGCCACTTGGTTTGTCCTTGGTGCTTATAGTTTACATGCAAGAGGAGAGAAAGAAATTGAAGAAACAAAGAAAGAATCACAACCTGAAGATTTTAAGAATAATGCCTACAAAACAGTGGGAACAAAACAAACAAACAAACAAACAAACAAAAACAAAAAACCCACCAAGAATGTGACTGAACAAGGCTTTATCAAAGAGATCGGGCATGGCTTTGTAGATCCAGCCAGTTATCTCAGCAGAAGCACTAGCCTGGAGGGATGTGAAGAAGGGCTAAAAGGAAGGAAGGGTTCTATAGGCAGAAAAATCAATCAATTCAGCTCCTTGGCCGCAGCGTGTGACTCTTCTCTGAAAGGAAAGAATGAAGTCATTTGGAGTTCCAACACTGACTGGTGGAGCAGCCAGTCCTGGCTTCCCTGATTTTTGTGGTCTCCCTTGCAGTGACCCTATCTTCAAATGCTGTCATCAGTGCTTTCCTTCCCTTCATCCGTATTCAACTGGGCTCCTCTTCTTGCTTCCACCTCTACCACTGGATCTGCCAATGAGGATGGGACTTTAAGTGGTGAAAAGCATTAGTTCGTGCCACTGTGCTAAGAAGCCCGTGTGATTTCCATTTTACATTTCTGTAACAGTTTCCTGAAACGAACATACAATTCCTATTGATTAATAGGTGCTCTTGGTGAGGTTCTGCCACAGGCTGACACCAATCCACAGTCAGTGGCACTGTTTGGAGAGGTTGGGGAACTTTTAGAAAGTATGATACTAAGGTGGGCTTGAAGGATTTATATCCTTGTCCTTCTTCCTGTTCACTCTCTGCTGCAGGTCTGTGCATGAGGACAGAACTATAAATTGACAGCTGTGTACCCCAGCCACCATGCCATGTCTCCCTGGACATTAGACTCTAGCCCTCTGAAACTGAGTCAAAATAAACTCTGCCCTCCCTGATTTTAGACATAGCATTTAATCCCAGCAACAGAAAATTAACCAACAAGTAGGGTTTGTCCAAGAGCACACACAATAAGGGGCCAGGGAAAGCAAGAAGACCGATCTTCCTGCACTGTGAACCACAATCCTAGCTATCACTTTGCCCCTGGGATTCTTCCTTCTCGCTCCCAGTGTCATTCATTAAACTGGACTTCATAATCTCTCACTCTTTTATTATTGAAAGGATTTCCTCTTTTCAACATATACATTTTCAACTTACACATTATGTAAAATAAATCTGCCTGAAAGTGACTCCTGATTCATGGTCTCTCTGCTAATCTCATGGCTTACAAGACAAGCCCTGTCCCTTAGCTTGACGGTCCATCTTACTCGTCGCCTTTACAATCATGGCTTTCTAAACACCTTGCATGTATGGAAATTTGTCTGTAGATCATGTATTTGAACATTATACTGGGAAAGACTCCTTCCTCAAAATCCTGTCATTTATGACAGTCATATAAATTGTCTTCCAGTTCAATATGCCAACACAGAAACCAAATCCATCGGTCTCCCTCAAAGGGCCCTCTCCTAGACTTCCCTGTTCACCTGCCAATCAAAGAATTCTGGTGCTGCCTCTGACTCTTCCTCTTCCAAATTGTAAGGGTCCATGATTCACAGATGAATGACACCCCAGATTCAAAAAGTATGTAAACGCAGGGTGTTTCATTTTTCGGAAGTCCAGCATGCTGGGGTCTCACATTACCAAGATAGAGACACACCCAAGTGAGTTTGCAGGCCACATTAGGGAATTCCTAGTTAGGTGACCTCTATGTTAATCTGTTGGGTCCATCTCTACAGACATTCCATTACCGGGGTGTGGCAGGAGGGCTGGAAATTGTGATGAGGAAGTAGCTGAGGAAGTCTGGAAACTGCTGCTGACCCATTGTCCTTGCCTCAGGCCAGGTGGTGGGTCAGCTTCTAAGGCCTGGACTTGCCTGGAATTTTGCCAGTTCTCAGAAGCAGAGATTTAGTTCAAGTCTTCTTAACTGCCAATTTGAAAGCTGTCATGGAATCAGCCTAGCCTTCTCAATAGTGGGTGCTGCTAAATTCTATTATTTGTACTAAATCTCTGTTTATTTGTCACCGCTCCTCCATTGTCATCACCTTAATCCTCATTCTAGCTCCATGGGCTTCCCATCCAAGTGGGTAAAGGTCAAAGGGGCATGTTAAGGAGGAGCAAAGATACTGCGGAGGGAGATTACTCAGGAGGCAGGTACTAGCTGAGAGGATAGGAAGAAAAAAGGGAACCAAATCTGTACAGTAGCATGGGAGGGAAGCTAGGACTTGGGAAGAGAAAAGGTGGTGGCAGGTTCTGCTGAGAGCTTGAAGATAAAGAGAAGACCAAAGCAGAGGAAACAGGGCTGGGATTGTGGATCAGATTTCTTAGCAAGAGTGTGACTTCCTTTGTATGTGGTACCTACTGTGCTTCTTCAACCTGTTTCCTATAAACCAAGCAATACAAATATTCTTTCCTGTTGAGGTTTGATCTATTGCTATGTATTCTAATGCTAAATTCTATAACAGAATTAGACCTACAAGTGATCTCTCCAGTTTCCAAGCTTTTGTTGTGCAAACCTTTTTCCTTGATTTAAAACTATTGGTTAAAAAAAAAAAATGGCTACAGCCAGTTACTGGAAGGATTAGAGGTGGGTGGGTTTGGAGTGACCTGGTTGGAAGAGGAGAGACCATTTGAGAAGGAAGAAGATGAGAGAGAGGGAAGAAATGGCCATGAGGGGAAAGGAACCATCAGCACATGACCAGGAGAAACTGAAAATATCTGGGGTACACTGCTGGGGAGGTACCCAGGCCTGCAGTTAGAAGAGTAGATTAGGGGTGACCACCCCAGTAATTGTCAAAGCCAAATAAAATAACCATAGTCTGAGTCTCACTTATCTGTAAGGTAGTGAGGGATAAACTAAATTGCTTGTACTACACATTCCTATGACTACTTTCTGTACAGCTCAGCTCTTAATTTTCTCCTCAAGCTACCTGTGCTCTGCAGTAGCTCTTTCGAACCAATGGCTTCAGTGGCTACCTTTCCTTTCCACCATCATTCACTACCAGTTTCCTCCTCTGAGTGTGTTGTTATCAGTGCACACCTCTCTTGAATTTGGCCTAAGCCAAACCAAGTGACATTTCATTCACCAACCAACCTCTTTTATTATTGCTTCTATCAGGGCATAAGTTGAGTTGGCATTAAAAAAAAGTTCTCATGAAAAATTATTACTTCTTTATTATACATGTCATGTACATATCATACATGTCATGTACATGTCATATACATGTTACGTCATATACATGTCATACATATACATATCAGCTAAAGAGCACTAAGTGACACCATCTGAACAGAGACTATATCTTGAGGTCCAGACCAAAGAAAGAGACAAGTTTAAAGCTGTACAAACCAGAAGTGGGAGGACCATCTATTCTTAGTGACTCGTCTGTCACAGTGGAAACCTCAAGTGGGTTGTAAATATAGGGTTGATTCTTTGGGGGCAGGGGGCATCTATTTGCTGATTCAGCTCCTACAGTCAAGAGACTCTTGTTGTTCTGTTTTACTTAAGGCAAACTAAGTCAACTGATTTCATGTATATTCCTGATCTTTGTTTTTCTTACATTGGCTGAACCCTGAATTTTATAATACCCCGTTAGCTTCAATAATGAGAAATAGGATTTTTAAGGCATCTATTTCACATGTGTCTGTTATGAAAATCCAACTAGGTTGTTTTTATTTTTTTAATTTTTAGGAATTCCTGGACTCTGGGTTCTCACATAATCACATTTTTTTTTATTGCCAGGATTCTATAGAATGCTCTAGAAACACACACCTACAACAGGAAGGCAAGTGGATGGTTGGGGCACCATGGTTGTTACTTAGATAGTTTTGCACCTCAAATGCACTAGTATAATGCTTCTCTTAATTATTCTTTAGAAATGGGAAAAATGAATGAGTATATTTTGATACTGCTCATTTAATGAAAGTGATGACTGTAAATGGGGAAGTGAGCAGAACAGCTGACATGATACGTGCATTAAGTGTTTTATGTATATGAGTACACTGTAGCTGTCTTCAGACACACCAGAAGAGGGCATCAGATGGTCTATTACAGATGGTCGTGAGCCATCGTGTAGTTGCTGGGAATTGAACTCAGGACCTCTGGAAGAGCAGTCAGTGCTCTTAACCACTGAGCCATGTCTCCAGCCCCTTAAGTGTTTAGAAGAAGAACTAGATTGGACAAAGCAGACCAGCAGCACCCTTAACCTGCCCCAAGATGGGAGGACAAAGAAACATAGAGTGGGAAGGGGAGAAAGGGAGGGGAAGGGAGAAGAAGGGAGAGGAAGGGGGAAGGGGAAGAGGAGAGAGGGGAAGGGAAGGGAAAAGAAGGGAAGGGAAGGGAGGGGAGGGGAGGGGAGGGGAGGGGAGGGGAGGGGAAGGGAGGGGAAGGGAGGGGAGGGGAGGGGAGAGGAAGGGAGGGGAGGTGAAGGGAGGGGAAGGGAGGGGAAGGGCGGGGAAGGGAGGGGAAGAGGAGGGGAGAGGAAGGGAGGGGAGGGGAAGGGAGGGGAAGGGAGGGGAAGGGAGGGGAAGAGGAGGGGAAGGGGAGGGGAGAGATGCCTTACCCATGCCTTTCACAAGCAAATTGTTCACATCCAACTTCCATCTCTCTATAAAACAATTTTTCAAATCTAAAATTCTGGATTTTGACAATTTATCCCCATTTTCAAGCACCAATGTATATATACAAACAGACAGACAGACAGAAACACACATAATACACTCCTAGCTTTATATTTAAATTTACCAAAGGGTAAGAGGGAAAGGAGAGGATTTTTTTTTCAAAAGGAAAAAAAGAAAGACAAAAAAAAGAAAAAGAGAAAATAGAGAGACAAGGAGAGAAGGAAGAAAAAAGAAACCCCAGTAGGTTTGATCTGAACGAAATGGTTATTCAAATGGGTCCCGTACTAATTTCACAAAGATGCGTGATAATATCCAACATGTGGCTTTAACTATGCTTTTTAATATTAGAAATTGAATGCACATTTTAAGACATAAGTTTTGCTGATATGCTGTTGATAATACAGGAGAACTATTTTCCATTTGTTTCTGATTATCTTAAAGACAGCCTGGGGATCATTTACCCATGGTTTAAGAGCACTCTGATAAGTCCACAGATGTGACAGGCAGGCATGTGTGTCAGCTACTGCGGGGAGGCCGCATGAGGGTGGCTTAGCCAGAGACCTCCTCTTGTCTGTAACCATTCCTAAGGTCAAGCAGAACTGAAAGATAAATGCTCTCTGTCAACATTCTTACACTATGGATTCTGGAGGCGGACTGGCAGGAAATGCAGGTTGAGTGACCGGGTGACCATAAGCTAACTTTAGATCTCTTTGCCTCAGTTTATTCATCTGAAAAATAGGAACATGCCTGCATATCTAATGTTGGGAAGATAAGCATACCTAGAATGACAGATCCACAAAGCCCTTGACCTCTGCTTCCCTGAATCTGCCAGCAAGATTTATTCCAGTTTCCCAACCAAGGTTCCTTCTGCTTCTCCTGGGACATTTTTCTCTCCTTTCCCTCTACGTTCACACTCTTCCTCAGTGTCTCACTGAAGACAACCCTTGTTTCTCTTCCCACAGTTCCCTGGCTTTTTACAATCCTTGGGAATGCAATTTGCCATATGAATACCTATTTGTCTCTTCAACTAGACCCCAAGACCAAAGTCAGAGATGGATATGTCTTGTTCACTGTGGTAATCTATCTTGTAAATACTTTGCACTGGAATTAGCCATACCTACAAATGCAGTATGTATGTGTCTATTCATGCACATGTGTGTTTCTTGCAAAGCCAGAAAAAAAAGGGGGACAACTTTTCTTCTTAGGCATGTTTATCTAATACAATCAAAAGAATAAACAAAAAATGTTGCTTTGTTTTCTCTTTAATTTATTCTCATATATCCATATAGATCTGTACATATCCGTACACATCCATACATATCTCCACACATCCATATGCATCTGTGCACATACATACATATCCATACGCCTCCATGTGTGTCCATATGCATCTGTGCACACTGGAAGGAATATACATGCAGACACTCTTCTGGACACCTGGACACCGCTTCCTTTTATATTTCCCTGTTTATCCTTGGCTTGGAATATTAGATTTGTCTGGGTTTACCTCCTTTTTTATGAATTCTATCTTTTCATTTATTGCTTTTCATTCTTTCCTTGTACCTCTCTGCTCTGTGTTTGAGGCTAGCACTCTTCCATTTGCTTTACGCCTCACTCGTCTTGATTTCAGTGGTATACGATTCCTTTTATCCCTTCCATTAGCTGTTTTAATTTGGGGGATTGTTATTTTATGAGTCTCGTCTTTCCCCTAAGCTCTGCTAAAACAGTCTGATTTCTCTCTCTCTGGTTTGTCTTTGTGTCTTTATATATATATATATATATATATATATATATATATATATATATATATATATATTGTGAGATCTTCCAGAGATAGCCCATACCCCTTGGATACTTTGGATCGTGTTCTTGCTCCTGTCAGGTTCCATCCTGATCTGATCCCCTTAGTTCCATTCTCCTAGGACTTGGAACAGTAGCCACCCTGTAAGGCTGGACATGAGGAGTTGGTACAGGCTAGGAGCTGACACTGAAAAAAGAGACCTGGTCCAACAGCTATGGGGTTTGCTTTTGGTGGCCTCTGGCATAGGAGCCATCCTCCTCACATAAAGTCTTGAGTTTCCTAAGGTTCCAGACCTGAGAGGCTCAACTTCATTCACAGTGCATCTATCCTGCAAGGTACCCAGAGGCAAACGGTAATAGTGTATGAGGACTGTCATTTACCATTTAATTTAAAAATTATCTGAAGGGATGAGGGTAGACAAGGACTACAACAAGCTCTTTTATATTAAAGATTTTTTTTATATGAAAGAAAAGTTGGAATGAGCAAAGTTAAAGCAACCAATTAGGAGCAATTTCCAATTTTTAAGAGAAAATTACAAATTAAAACGTCTCTGAAGTTTAGTAAGACACCCTGTAAGACACTCAGATTCATATGGGAAAAATTAGCCTCAAAGCTTTATGCACTCTTTGAAATACATCACGGCCAGCCTTAAACACCCCCTAGAGGGGGCACGGGGAGATTATTAAGAAGCTAGACTGCAGAATGTGTCATTCCACCTCCTACTGCCTCAGTTTCCCCACCTGTAAAAAAGAGGATCTATTAGTAGTACATACTTTGTAGAATTAAAAGAGACAGTATCTGAATACTGTTTAGAATTGTGCCTAGTACACAGAAATGTTACAACTGTGTTTGTTTAGCAAAATAAAGTCAAGTATAGAATAAAATGGAAAAAAAATCCTCAGCAGCTAAAGCTTGGGTTATTACAGGGGAAGTTTTGCTGTTTGAGATGCCATTGGCTTGGGTTTTTATTTATTAAAAAAAAAAAATCTCTGCCATCAAAGTGAGTTTGTTACCACCCATTTGAAAGCAGTTCTTAAGCTGATGGTATAAAAGGACTGAGGATGTAGGCAGATCTGCAGTGAGGAGAATTTCTAGATAGAAAAAAAAAAAAGTAGGCATTTGTCTTTGCTTGCTTGGGGCACTTGCTCTTTGTCTGTTTGACAGGGCCTGGCTCTACAGCAAGACTGGCCTTCAACTCACTGTGGATCCCTATGGTCTGGCCTCAAACAAGTGATCCTCCTGCCTCAGCCTCCCGGGGATAGGATTATAGATACACAGACACCTCACCTAGCCAAGAAACATGTTTTCATTTTAATCTAATTTCAAGTTGATAGGAGTAGAAAAGGGCTTTATCAACAATGTTGACATGGCCTGCAAGCTGCCATGGTTTAGAGATTTGTAAGATGGCCATTTACCATCTTTTGAGCATGCCCACAAATCCACACATTTGGTCCATTATTTTCTAACAGAAAGCTATGTTCCAACAAGCCAAAATCCAGCTATCTCTTCATAATTCTGCAGCCACAATATTTTGAAACTGTTAAAATATTACCTTCCCCTAAACATTGATAAAAATACCAAAATTAAACAATTTAGAAAAATTGAGTACAGAGTCAACATTTTGGGAGGCATTGTGATGGGAGGCAATCTCGTGGAGTATCTGATTTTCTGGCAAGAAAGGTTATATACTTTACATTCCTCATTGCTTTGTAGCTCTTCACAGCCTCAGAGGCAGCAGTACCTCGTTTCTATCCTGAAAATTTAGGAAACAAAACAACAAATTTAATTTAAATTAGATCATTGTGATGGTTAACTCTGCTCTTCGATGTGAATGGATCTAGTCAACTAAGAAACAAACTTCTGAGTGAGACTATCGTCTGGAGGGATTAGCTAAGTGGGGAGAGTTTCCCCTTGAGTGAGATCTAGTAGTGTCTCCTGATATGAAGAGAACAGAGGAAACAATACATTCCTCTGCCTGCCTTTGCCCCTCGCTGGTAACATCTACTACTCTCTTGCTTCCACTGCTGCAGCTGTCTTCCGCTGACATCTGAATCCAGCTTCTTCAGTCTTGAGACTGAAGAATCCTGAGACCAGCGATTCTCCAGAAACCAGGCCATCAGCACTAGCCCAGGACCACTGAGGCAGCCAGCCTTGTGGACTGAGCAGGTAGCACCTTGTCAGCCTTACCCAGGTGAAGACAGCTACTGTTTGGGCTACCCAACACATACTATGTAAGGCCACCTGATAAATATCCCCTTTGTCATATATAGTCATCCCATCAGGTTCCATTTCTCTAGAGAACCCCAACTGATGCAATAATCGTGATGAACCAAATGGTACTGACAGAGGTCTGGGATAAAAATGGGTTCTGATCTGTGCATAGGAGGGACGCTAAACAGGGCAGTGATTATGAACCTCTGAGCAAGCAACAGTCAACTGAATAATTAATTCATGCGAAGCGTTCATGCTGAGCCAGGCAGGCCAGAGCAATGTGAGATTTTATCCTCTTGCTCTACAGTAGAAGCACGAACTCATCCCATTTCTTGTCAGCCTTCTGTGTTATTAATATCATATAGGCTCCAGTTCAAAGATAATCTTTTTGTAATTTGTGTTTTAAAGAGCAGCTGCAGCTCTTGCTTTCAAGGGAGAGGGCAAATGTCTATGACACACAGGCAAAGCGTAGGTCAAGTCAACTGCAAATTTGGATTTTTTTCAAATCTATACCATTGCCCAGGCCCCGACCCTCACCTTCTGTCTCCATTGACAAAGAGAACCAGAGTGCTCTGCCTCCTGGACTCCTGTAACACGGGAAACCACTCTTCTGTGTCAAATCCACCATCAATTTTGCAGTGGCTTGCTGCCATTAACACACTCCAGGTAGGTAGTTGTCACGACGCATTAGCTCTGAAAGAGGCTGACAGCATAACTGCAGGCGAGCTCAGGGCTTGGTCCAGGCCAGCACCTGCCACCTGCTCAGGCAGGAGCAACCTCTGTCAAGACACAGGCTGGCAAGAAGCTTCAGGAATCGTTGTGTCGGTGTCCTACGTGAACAGCATGCTGCAGGGCAGCCTGTCTAGTAAAAGCAGGACAAAAACCTTTGCCAGCCACCTGCCTGCCCCCATATGGTGACCATTTAAAAACCGTCACTTTCACAAAGAAACCCTGGAATTATTCACTCATCAGATGCAGTTTTGACTGGCCCAACTGCTTCACTGCAGTCACCTGATGGTGGTTAGCCCTGTTGTGTTCTGTAGGTTTGGGGTGTCGGTGAGGAAGATATTGCATGCACTAGCTGAGCCAATGAGTCAGGCTCACACCACTTCCAGCACCCTCAGTATTCCAATCTGGGAGCCAGGGCCAAGGAGTGGGAGAACTTTCATCCATCCCATCAACCTTTGAGGTTTCATGGACCACAGAGGGACATGCCGGGCAATCTTGCAGTGTGACTGCAAGATTGTGACTGTTTCCACACTCTCCTGGTCCAAAGGGAGATGTTCGAAGGGAAGAAGGGGACTGCTTTCAGAAACCACAATAAAACCCTGAAAACAGCCTAAAGTTTCACTGGACAAGTCAATGGATGGTGTAACAACAGCAGCACACTTTGCAGGGGCCCAGCCTTCTGGCACTAACTACATGTCAAAAATCGTCTATGTTTTGTTTTGTTTTAAATTACATTCACAAGACAATCTAAATGTTTCACAAGACTGTAGTAGAAACAATGACAGTTTCTTCCTCTTTTTTTTTTTGTTTTGTTTTGTTTTGTTGCTGCTTTCTATTTTCTGACTGTCCCCTCAACTCCCTTCATACCACACAAACTCCATAAGAGGAGGAAGGGCTTTTGTCACTGGCAAGATGCTCAAAATATGTTTTGGATAAATGAAAACAAAAAACAAATGACAGTCCAGGTGTTAAGACACCAGATGTCTTATGGGTTTTTCAAATACTGTGCAAAGATTGTAGGGGGAGGGGCCGAGTGACTCACCGGACAGAAGCAGTGAAACAGTTTTAGAATGGTTTTGGAACACGTTAAAAATGTTAGAATTCAGATTCGTAGGGTTGTGATATCACACTAAACCCAGCCTGGTACTCCATCCCAGACCAAAATCCACTTTTATGAAGTTGAGCAAAATTTCATGTACTTGGTGTGTGTCTTAATGTTCTATTGCTATGAAGAGACTCCATGACCATGGCCAGTCTTATCAAGGAAAGCATTTAATTGGGGCCGGCTTATGGTTCAAAGGTTTAGTCCATTATCGTCACGGTAGGAAGCATGGCGGCATGCAGGCAGACATGGTGCTGGAGAGGTAGCTGAGACTTCAACATCCATACCAACAGGCAAGAGGAAGAGAGTGTCACTAAGCCCTGCTTGAACACTGGAAAACCTAAAGCCCACCAACAGGGACACATTTCCTCCACCAAGGCCACACCTCTGAACCCCTGTTGAGTAACACCACTTCCCGAAGAGCACATATTCAAATCTATGCGTCTATGGGAGTCATTCCGAGGCAAACCACCACAGTCTGCTCTAGTTCTGTATCTTCATAAAGTATCCATTCAAATCCTCAACCTAATTTCTCCTTTGGTCATGGGTCTTTTTTAGTTTGATTCTGAGTTTCTTGGTACATATGCTCTGGTTACTGGTAGACCTTTGTTGAATGGAAAGGAGGGAAGGAGGGCAATGGGATAGAAGCAGCGACTGTGGCTCCTAAGAGTTGAATAGAGTTCTCCAAGGTCTGACCATAAGACCTACTACTGTACACACACCCTAAAGGAGTAGTTTAAAGAAGACAACTTTCCATCTCTTCTCCTCTAACGAGCAGCTTGCCACCAGGTCCTTTTCTTTGTCTTCTTTCTGACAATCTAACCACCCATCCCTTCCTTCTTTACTGAAACAAGCACTCAATCTCTACCTGGGGATTTCTTGTGATACTGAACTCGTTACGTCTAATTGACAGGTCTCCAGCTCTGCTCAGGTGTCCCACAGACTTTCATACCTCACAGTCCAAAAAGGAGCTCCTGCCCAATTCTCTCACCAGCTCCCTGGCACCTCAATGAAGGATGGTGTATAGTTGTTCATTCTAGAAATCCAGACACATGCCAGTATCCTTCCCAGGTCCCACCCGGTCATGGAGCCCAATGGATTCCATGTCCTTCCCGTCTCTCACTGCCTCTACTCCACTTCCTATAACCACTTACTTAGAGGTCTTAGTCTCATGGGGATCAAGGGCTATTGTGGAGAGCTTTTGGGGCTGCTAGGTGGGAATCTGACATTGGCCAAGGACAAGAAAATGGGCTTCAGGGAGAAATCTCACATTGGGCCATGACAAGGAAGTAATTTCAGGCAGGAATCTAAATCTTAGGCTAGAACAAAAAAGTATGCTTCAGGCACGAAAATGACTTTGGGCTAGGACTGGGAAGTAGGCTCAGATATTTTGATCATCCTGATTAGCACCTTAGAAACAGTGATCACAGGAGTAACCATGGGACTTTGTTTATTGCTTTGCTTGTTCCTTCTTGACTATTTGCATCTATTGTATTGCTAGTTCCTCAACCTAGTACTGACCTTAATGCTTGCATGTAATTAAAATGGTATAAAGGCAGATTGGGAAAAAAAAATAAACCCACTTCAGCCTCAGAACTGGCTGGGATCATGCTATGATGTTGTCTAATTGTCTTTTTTCTTTTTAATTCTCATTCTTGCACTGGAGAACCAGTTGACTGACTGGGCTGGCCTAGTCAGGCTATTACAGCAATCTTTCACTCGCCCTCAGTGCCACCTTTGTGACATTTAGGAAATGAAAACAGTACACATTCCCTCACCTCTGCATACATCTTGGCTTGAGGCATATTTTGGCTTCCTGTTATCTCCTGGGGCATGCTGAGCTTCTGTGGCATCACCTGCGAGAGACTGCACTTACTCCGTGAGCTCTGCCTCCTCGTCCATCAAGGCTCTCCTCTCCTCCCATGCTTCACCTACATGTCTCATGGGTCACACTGCTTCATCTGAGCTGCATGTTCCCACTGATACATCCCCAGGACCTAGCATACAGAGCACTGCTCCAGATCTACAGTGTCCTTGAGATCAGAAGGGCGTCTACATCAGAGCCAGAGCTGCAAGAGCCTGGGAGTGAGGAAAAGAGGGAAACCCGCCCAGTGCCACCAATTACTAAGCCATTGTTGCCTGCTCCCTACCTCAGAGGAAAGGGTAAAGCGTTCCTCCTGAGCATTGCCTTTAGCCTGTTCTTTCTTGGTCAGAAACATTCCTTTGTTATTGTCTTAACTCCATTTCTTCTAATCTCCCTCTGTATAGCTATCAATCATCTTCTCAAGTCACAAGTTGCTTCACATCCAACCCTTCTTAAAAGTCCTAAGGAACTCCCAGTCCACCAGGCTCATGAAAGGTATCTCCACTCTTTCTATGGGAGCAAGCTCTCTCAAGAACTTAATTTTGAATGCAGTTATATCAGCAAATTGTACATTGGCCTATCTATCTATCTATCTATCTATCTATCTATCTATCTATCTATCTACCTATCTATATCTATCTATCTATATATAGATAGATAGATATACATATACATACACATATACATATATGCTTACAAGTGAAAATAGAAAGAAAGGTTTAAAACAGCAGCAACAAACATCAGACTAGACTGAGAATATCATCATGACAGTATATGGTGAGGCCTACAGTTGAGGTTGGAATCACTGATTGCCCTTTGACTTTCTTGAATTTAATAGGCAGAACAAACTGGAAACCATAAGCTGTTTGAGATCTCTATTGGTTCTCCCACCTGTAGCTGGTAATGTGCAAATTCATATATCAAAGTAATCCTGATGGCCAGTGGAAAACATACCCATTTTTAAAAGACACTTAATTATTCCCTAGTAATGTCTTAGCTAGGGTTTTATTGCTGTGAAGAGACATCATGACTAAGGCAACACTTATAAAGGCAAACATTTAATTGGGGCTGGCTTGCCATTTCAGAGGTACAGTTCATTATCATCATGATGGGAAGCATGCAGGCAGACATATTGCTGGAGGAGCCAAGCGTTCTATATGTTGATCCTCCAAAGGCAGCCATGAGGAGACTGGCTTCTGCAGGCACCCAGGAGGAGGGTCACTTCTGCCCTAGGTGGAGCTTGAACATAGGACCTCAAAGCCCACTTCCACAGGGTTGAACTTCCTTCAACAAGGCCACACGTACTCCAACAAGGCCATACATCCTAATAGTGCTACTTTACATGGGCCAAGCATATTCTAACCACCACAAGCAACTCGACAGGCCAAACAATTCTGATTCACCCACCTAAGATTAAAAGACATTGTGAAGGGCTGGAGAGATGACTTAGCAGCTAAGAGTACTTGTTACTCTTGCAGAGAACTTAGATTACCAACACCAAGATGGAGGCTCACAACCATCCATAACTCCCAGGTACTCATATAATGAACATTTATGTACATAAAACACACCAAAAAAAGCAGTATGGTTTCTTTTGAATTACTGTTAAAATGAAACAGAATAATAACAACAAAAATATCCAGCACATAGAAGAAAGATTTTGAGACAATGGAAAATGAACTGATTTTTAGCTAGACTTTCCTTCTCTTGAGCAGATGTTAAATTACGAGAGATTGACCAAAATGATATCATAAATGCATCATGTGACAAAAGAAATGGATACTAAGGACCCTTAATTCTTGTAAATCCTTGTGGTCAAATTCAAACAGGGAGTTGGGGTACCATAGCCAAATTAGTGGTAACTAGGAAGTGACTGGCAGAATATCACTGACTAACAACACCATGTTGTTTTTGATGCAGCAACAACAGAGCTCCAGGCTGTCTGATACTGCTGACAGTACCAAAATGGGGCATTCTGTCATCAGAGGGGCAGCTGCAGCTCAGGGCCTAGGTTCAGATAAAGGAATCATTGCACAGGGTTGTGGTTTGTGCAGGAGAAGCTGAGAATGTGTTTGTTTGCATGGTTAAAATTCCTGGTGTCACTAATAATTGTAACTTCTGCTTCCATAAAACACACAGATAATGTTACTGAACCATGTCCAATCTCAAGGTGTTAATTTGGGTCTGGAAGAGATATAGCCTTCAGTACTTGAAAAGGGAGTGTCAAGATGGCTCTACCTCTGTCTGAAAGGAAATAAAACTCCTAGACCTTTAGCGAAGGGACCATTCTTGAGAATTATCTATTAGGATGGTGACAGCATAAGGGCATCAGAGTGACATGATTTCCACAGCATAAGTCAGGGCCACATTGAGACCTGGTGAATATGTTGCAATGGACTATAAGCCAGGAGTTCTATGCAGGTAATTGTACATGTGGGAGAGAGTAACCAGTAGAGGGGCACTGAGCAGGATATAAAGTGAATACATAAAAAATTAAATTAAATTAAATTTAAAAATGAAATGAAAAGTAATAGTACTACCAAACTTAATGATGCCCTTGGCATGAGTTTTGCACATGGTATAAGGAAGGATCCAATCTCATCTTTTTTATATGTAGATACCCATCTTTTCCAGCACCATTTATTGAAGAAACAACGTTTTTCCCATTGTGTATGCTTAATCCCCTTCTCAAGTAACAGTTGAGCACATATGTCTGGGTTAATACCTGGGTTTCCTATTTTGTCCCATTAGTCGATATGCCTGCTTTTATGCACCATTCAGTTTTGACTTCTGGAGCTTTGCAATATACTTTGAGAGCAGAAAGTATGACTTACCCGGTTTATTCTTGTTTACGTTGCTTTGGCTGTTCAAGATCATTTGTAATTCTATAGGAGCTCTATTTCTTGCAAGACGTCATTGGGATTTTGAGAGAAATCAATTAAATATGCAAATGGCTTAGAGTTGACATTTTAAATTATGGATGTTTTGATCCATGAATATTTTGTCTTCTTCTTCTCTGTGCCTATATTAATTTTCTTCATCAAGGTATTATAGTCTTCATCATACAATCTTTTACTTTTGTGGTTAAATATATTCCTAAGTATTTTATCAGTTTTTATGCTGTTGTGATATTATTCTCTTTTTAAAAATTTTAGAGATTTATTCATTTTTACTTTATGTGTATGTGTAAATACTTATTGCATGAATGCATGTGTGTGTGTGTGTGTGTGTGTTTACTATCTGCTTGGATGCCTGCAGAGTCCAGAGGAGGGTACCATCCCCTGGAGCTGGAGTTATAAGTGGTTGTAAGCTGCCCAGGATGAATTCTGAGAACCAAACTCAGATCCCCTGCAAGAGCAGTTCACGAACCTCAGAGCCATTTCTCCAGCCATGGCTAACTAATGTCTCAGTGAAGACTTTCGTATCCATGTTCATCGAGAACATTAGCCTATAGCTTTCTTTCATTTTATTTTTAATTTTGCTTATCAATATGATACTTTCTCCATAACAACAATTTCTTCTTCTATTTTGGGGAGAATTTAAGAAGTGTTTGGCATTAATTTATCTTTAAATGTTTGGTAGAGTTAATCTGCAAATCTGTCTCCCCTGAGTTCTTTGTTGGAGCATTTTTGATGTTGTTCCAATCTCTTCATTTATTATTATCAGTCTGTCTCCTCTTGGCTCAGTCTTGGCAAGTTTTTGTTTGTTTTTTTGTTTGTTGTTTTGGTTTTGTTGTTTGTTGTTTTGGTTTTGTTGTTTGTTGTTTTGGTTTTGGACATATGCGGCTTCCTACCAGTCCCCTGTGCTCTTTTTAATTCCTATAGCTTTGGTTGTATTGTTTTCTCTTTACATTTTTGATTTTTTTTAATTTATTTGACTCTTTTCTGTTTTTAACTGATCAAGTTAAAAGGGTTGATAATTATGTTCGTCTTTTTTACTTCTTAGCTAAAACACCAAAAGCCCCAATGACAAAAGATGAAGCAGACAATTGGGATCACACCGAACTCAAAGCTTCTGCAAAGCAAAACGAATATCAATGAAACAGAAGACATCCTATGAATAGAAGTATGAGTAAGCCATCTCACAGTAGTTTTCAACCTGTGGGTCACAATAACCTAAGACAATCAGGAGGCACAAATGTTTACATAATGAGTCATAACAATAGCAAAATTATAGTTATGAAGTAGCAGCAAAAATAATTTTATGGTTCAGGGTCAATATAACATGAAAAACTTCACTAAAGAGTCACAGCATTAAGGAGATTGAGAACTACTGAATTATCAGATAAAGGGTTAGAATCCAAGGTGCACAAGTAACTTTTACAACCTAATTTCAAGAACAATCCAAAACAAGCAAACAAACCCACCAAAAACAAAACCTGAAAAAACTAATTTTAAAATGGCCAAAGGAACTGAGTACATATTCTCTTAAAGAAAGCACATAAATGTCCAGCAGTTTTGAAAAGGTTGTCAGTATCATGTGTGTGCCCACACTCTCATTTCTGGATATCTTAAAATCAGATAAAAAAAATTAGCCCTTACACTAAGTGTCCACACACAATTACAATAACGACAACAGGAATAATCAAGAAGGAACTTGGAAGTGAGAGGTGGGTTTATAGTACAAATTGTGTGGTCATTGTGAAGGCCAATAGCTCCAGATTTGTCAGGTTCTACATATTAAACATGTACAGTATTCTGTATATCAATTGTATCTCAATAAACCGACTTAAAATTTAAACAGTACTGCAGTAGAGCAAATCAAGAATGCAGAAAGTTAAGTGAAGTAAAAGATTTAGTGTTGAGTCCTTAGCACTGTGCAGAGTCCACATGTCCATGTGTCATGATACTGCAAATTGGAGTTTTTCTCCAGCCCTACATGACAGAAACTCCTTTAGTCCAGCAACCAGTTCCCCAAGTTCATCAGAGAACGTACACCTCTCTCTAGATACCCTGCAGACCACCATGGCTGATGGCCAAGAGCTTCATCTGTGTTAGTCAGTTACGAGGCTTCACATGGAATGCCCACCAACACTTGTCTGAGTGAACATTCCTCTTGGAAATACGTGTTTCTTCATTGTTTTACATGATCCTAGGGTGCGTCAGAAAAGATTTACTGGGGCACATGTGGAAAAGATTAGTTACTGCATAGACTTAGAAAACTAGATATTTTATCTAACAGCCATTAAAGCAGAGACTGAATTTAACATCCTCTGGCTATGAATAAATCTTAGTAAAAGAAAAACTAGTTGCCTCAACTGAAGAATAAAACTGTCCTTGGATATAGCAATGCTTTCTTCTTAGCCAAAAATAGGTGAGTACCAGTGTTGGAAAACTTCCTGTGTTGTATGGGATATATTAGATGAAGATAAAATACATACATAGAAATCATATGGAATTGTGGAAAATTAGGCAATATATTGGTAAAATAAATTCTTCCCTTTTCAAGTTAATTATTAACATTTCTCCAGGAAACAAACAAGTGAGACTATTGTCTTCTTTGCAGAAGTTGCTCAAGGGTGAGCAAAACAGGTAATTTCATTAGACAAAATACATAATCCAGGGTGGTCATTTAGTCATTGTATGCAAGTGTTCCTGACCATAAAAATACCTTACAGCGGTCTTAGGCACTTGGACTTGTTGAAAGGCTCAGCATAGTAGATAGAGAAAGAATGGTACAACAGGGTCACAAAATGTACTGTGAATTAAAACACCCTATGGTTTTGCTTGCAGGTTAATATTTTAAACAATAGAAGATATATTAAACTATACCATTTGCAATTAAGAAGTTTAAAAGTATAGTTTGGGGAGCCAACAGAAGGCGGCTATCATTCTTGCAGCCATCTTGAGCCATATAACCTGACAAAAGACTTGATTACAATAGCCTACAACAGCTGAGCACACTCTGATAACATCTTGTTTTAGATACCCAGGATCTTCCATTGGGTGTGTGAGACTTAAAGGTGTGTGACTTAAGGGCATGATTTAGAGATCAGATTTAGAGACAAGACCTAAGGGCATGACTTAAAGGTGTGACTTAAAGGCGTGGCTTAGAAGTGAGACATATAAAAGGCGAGAGGCAAACAGAAGAAATTATTATTATTATTATTATTATTATTATTATTATTATTAGACAGTAGGCACTTGAAACTCAAGACAGGCAACAGATTATTAGGTATTAGGCACTTGGCACTTGGAGGAAGAACTTGGAATTAGACATTAGGCACTTAGCACTTGGAAGAAGTAACTTGGAACTTGGAGGCACTAGGGACTAGGAACTAGGGACTAGGAACTCAAGACTTGGGACTTGGAGAGAAGAAGAGAGACTGAAGAATAAACGGGATTGAATCACACTCTGTCTGGTCTCCATTCCTCGAGTCCATCCTCACTCTCTCTCTTGCTGAACCCTGACCTGCAGACCGGAGCAGCTTGGAGCAGTGCGGGCTATAACAATTTAGCCCCCAAGGCTTTTGGCAGTGCAGGTTTGAACACTGCCAGAGCGGTCCGCGACATTTTGGCCACCTGAACGTGGGGCATCCCGAGCCTCAACATTTTTGGTGCCCAACGTGGGGCAGCTCAGGGGCCCCAACAGTATAGCCCATAGTGGAAAAGACATAGATTTCTTTGAATGGCCATGGTTCTCATTCATTGGCCAGAACTGTGTGTTAAACCATGGAGTTATCCATTTCAGAGACCAGCAAGCCTGGACCTCTAGATGGAATTATGTCTTTTTCCATGCTGGGAACAAAAACAATATGTTGAAGTTCTAATCCTAAATTTCTCAGAATGTGAGCTTATCTGGAAACAGATTATTTATAGAGTGATCAGGTAAAAAAAGGAAATCTTTACCTCTGATACCACACACAGAACACAACAGGAATAGACAGGATTGGATAGATACCTGCAAAGGCCAAGAGATACTAAAGATACAGACACTAGGATGAGGCATGGAAGGAATTCTGACTGGGTTTAGAGGGAACACCTCCTGCACATATTCCGTTTCCTTCTGGCTTCCAGAGCTGTGATGTCGTGCATATCTTTTAAGTGCTTGGATACTTCAGCCATTGGAAACTAATACACCTATTGTGCTGGTTAAGGTGTTTGTTTTTTTGTTGTTGTTTTTTGTTTTTGTCAACTTAACAAAAGCTATGCTCATCTGGGAAGAGGGAACCTCAACTTAAGAAGTACCAGACATTAGTCCATGGGGCATTTTCTTGATTCATAATTGATGTAGAAAGGTTTAGTTTACTGCAGACAGTGCCACCTCTAAACTGGTGGTCCTGGGTGGTATAAGAAGTCTGGCTAAACAAGCTATATAGTAGGCAAGCAATAAGAAGTGTTCCTCCATGGGCTCTTCTTTAGTTCCTGCCTTCAGCTTCCTTCTTTGAGTTCCTTCATAATGAACTGTAAGCTATAAGATGAAATAAATCTCTATCCCCCTTTGATCATGGTATCTATCACAGCAACAGAAAGCAAACTAGGATACCTGGAAATGAGTGAGCTTCCAAGGAACACATGTCTCTGTCTCTGCTTTATTTTCTATCACAAGTCTCTCTCCTTAGACAGGTGAGGAAGCATGTAAAAATTCTAGCCAATACCCAAGCCCAGCTTCAGTGATCAACTGGCGTTTGTATTATAATCATAGTTCCTGGGATGAACCAAGCTCATGAATGTATCATATATCTTACAAAACAATAGGAACTATCTTCTGCCATATGCCCATTTATTAGGTGGTCTTGGATCTTTCTTGACTGATTATGAAATAATATAATTCTAAAACGACACAAAAATGATTTAGGAAAAACACAATGAAAGCATTCAAAGCCAGTAATTCACATTTACTTTGGAGTTATTAGCTCCTTCTTTTACTTGAACTTCCTTTTCCCTGGACCATGCTCCTGAATCTATAGTCATGACTCTTACAGCAATGATAACAGCTTATATGCAATATCCACCATCCACTGTATCAAATCTCTCATGTACCTGATTTGAGTGTTAGGATTATCTACTGATTTTTATAGTGGGGAAATTAAACCTAAAGTTATAACTTTCCAACGTGGTAGATCATGAACCTAAGGTTTTGATACCAAAGCCTGACCCTTTCAAACACTGTGCCCTATGGTTTCACCTGGGATGCCATTTGGCTATGGCTAAATACTAACAAGATATATGGATGCTCCCCATTTTGATTGATAGCTCTCATTCTCATCCAAACAACCTTGAGCTCTGCAGTATGGCTGATCAGCCTACAAATACACAGATCATTAGCAATAATTTTAACAGTTTGGGGGTGAAGAGATGACCCACTAGTTAAGAGCAGTGACTGCTCTTTCAGAAGACCAGGGTTCAATTCCCAACACCCACATAATGGGTCACAGCTATCTGTAACTCAAATTCCAGGGGTCCCAATACCATCTTTCTGGTCTCTGTGGGCACTGCAGGCATTTGCTGCACAGACATACATGCAGACAACACACTAACCACATAATATAAAAATAAGTAAATTACAAAAAAAGTTAAGAATGTTTAAAATAATAGAGACACTTATTTGGAGATGTTCATCTTTTCCTAGATTTGAAGTACTTCGTGTTTAAATTCTTGGTGAGTCAGTGAGGGGTTATTTTTCAAAATAATTTGATAATTTATATATACTTAAAGGTACTCAGAGAGCTGAATTTGGTTTCAGACCAGCTATTGATATTAAACTAATATTTTCCTGTGTGACCAAAAGGTTCAAATGAAATTGACCACAAATGTACAGTTGCATAATATAAATAAATAAATAAATCTACATTTTCAATTCACTTATGACTCAACAAATGGAGCCAAATTTAGGTCTATTAAGCTCTGCCACACAGAAATATCATGGCAATCATCACTCAGACCTTATGAGACACTCTTCAAATAGGAACAACTTGGTCAAACAACAGGAACTCATGCTGCTGGATGAGTGCCCACTTGGTGTACATGCCAGGTGCTAGACTGTCTGTATCAGACATCTGACTATGAATCCCTGACTTCATGAATGGAGAGGTTGGTGGTCAAAGGCTGTCAGAACCTGAAAAATCATAGGGCATCACTAGGATTTCAACAAGGTCAGTCTGATCCATAACTGAGTCACCAACCAGATACTTCGCTCTTCTGTCAGTGACCTGGGGACAGATAAAAGCATCCAGTGACTCAGGCACCATGTGGAGCCTGTCATCAACATCACTTCCTCTTCCTGGAGCTTGTTTTATCAGGTGAGAAAATGAAGAAAACATTACCATTAACTGTGATTTTAATTCTGAATAAATCTTTCTACCTCTCAAGAATCTGTTTCTTTGTTAGTTAGTTTTTGTTTTTACCTAGATTATCCAGGATGGTCAAAAATTATTTGATTCTCTAAATTCCTCATTTCCAGTCACAAAAGGGAAAAGTCACTTTGAAAGAAACAATAGTGTTCATCTGTTGGGGGGTGGGGAGCCGTACCTTTCAAAATGTCCTGATCCCATCTTACAGGAGTTTGTCAAAAATAATACTTTTGTTTGTTAAAAAGACTCTGCTCCAAGATGGCCTTTGGTACAGATCTTCTTTTTGACCCAGTCTTTAAGAAAGATTAATGGAGGAGGAATGGAGGGTGGGTCTGGGAGGAGGGGAAGGAGAGGATACTGGGATTGGAATGTATTTTGTGAGAGAAGAATAAACAAAAATATTAAGAAACAAGCAAAGAAAGAAAGAAAGAAAGAAAGAAAGAAAGAAAGAAAGAAAGAAAGAAAGAAAGGAAGGCCAATTTTGAAACAAACCCTTTCTGAAGTTGCTTAGTAAAATTACTAAATGCCAATCTTAGAAATAAACACAGAGACTAAAATCTGAATGGAAGGGCATCATTTCTTAATGAAATACTGTTTCAAAGTAACAAGCCAAAGAAGGAATAGATTAGGTTTAAAAAAAAAAAAAAAAAGAATTCTGATTAGTAACAGCATACATTGGGGTGGTGATTTTTGATCTTGAATATTTGACCTTAGTTTGGAATTTCTCTTTTCTTTCTTGGGAGTGTAAGCCTAATGATGTGCAGTTATTTTGTGCAGTTCATTTTATTTTCCTTAGTGTCATTCAATGTTCAGAACAACATGAAATATATCTTCTTCACATGGAGAGTGAATTCAGTGACAACTGAAGCACATAATTCTTCTCTGCATGGAAGAAGATGCTGGACATCTGCTCACTGTGATACACAGAACAGCACAGCACACTGCCACTGAGGAACTGTGGAGAAAGAAGACTCCTGGCATCACACAATTCAGCTTTATTAGAAGGAGACTATTGAATACACTTCCAAAAACTCTTATTATTTGCTTACCTGACTCCTTGAGAATGAAGACTGGAAAAAAATCAGTATATTCTTTTTACACTGAATCTCCTAACCCCATACTAAGGCTGGCCTATGGTAGTTGACACTCAGTGAACTATTAAATAAATTAAAGATTTCTATTTTTAAATACCAATCATAAAAGGTATACTGGATTTCCTTTCCACTCACACTGCAAAGAAGACTAAAATGAGTCTTCCTCTCCTAAAAGTCATTGAACACTATTTTTTTTAAGGAAGGGCTCTGAATTGACACATTCTATCCTAATAGAAACTCTTTAAGACTCAGGGTGTTCTAAAATGTGTGGGGTGGGGGGTGGGGAGAAGGGGGACTTGAAGACTCAGAGAGTAAACAACTGAGAAGCTTCAGGAAGTCCCTGAAACCTATCAGATGCAGTAGACTCCTCCCTTCTCAAGCTTTATACAAGCTGTAAAGAATGGGGAGAGACACTCACAGGCAAATAAAGCTACCTAGGAGACAGAAGGGCTAAGTTACTTGGAAGACAGCTCACTCATTCTTGAGTCAGATCTTTGTGACATTTTTTTTGCTTCTGAGTGTAACCCAAATGAAACTCACTGGTTCAGCAAGTTGGATGTTAGTGGGATCCAAACTTTGGTCTGTCCTTGGTTCCTTATCTGGGGTGAGATATTTTTTCACATATCCCCAGCCATAGTATCATACCTACTCCAACTTTTAACCCAAATAAAATGCCACTGCTTTGTAGGCCTCTGGCCTTTGTCTCACTCTTCAATATCAAGTGTGCACCTAGCCTAGGAAAATTAGCTCCCTCTCTGGGCTTCTGCACCCTTACCCCAATGGTCTCCTGTTTCTATCAAAGTGCTCCACAGAGACTTTCACCACCATACTTTAGTTAACTTTTTGGAGCTCCGAGACTCAGATTTCTCAGTTTGTTTCATAGACCAGTTTTATATTAACTAGAAAAATGAACAAATAATATAATATTCCCATATAGCAGCTTCCTATACCATGATTCCCTTGTCTGTAACAAGGGAATATTCCCTTGTATAGTGTGTTTCTTCAAATTAATGAACCAATACGATATATAATATGAACTAAAATCTGCTGTTTACGTTAAATGTCAGTCTTTATATCACATAGCTCTTGGGATTATAAATGCATAATGTCACATTTTCATCATTGCATATATAGAGTCATAGCATATAATCAAGCTCAGAATCTCCTCTCTTTGTTTTCCCCATCTTTCTTACTATGAACTCCTGGAAACTATGGATCTATTTATTGTCTTTATAGTTTTATCTTTGCCACAGTGTCCTTACTTGTATTCACACAGGATATCGCCTTTTAGCTAATTTCTTTCATTTAGCAATGTAATTTGAAGTTCTTCCATGGAGCATTAGATATTGCCTAACTGTAGAGCACCTGCCTAATGTTTTCAAGGCTCTGGTTTTACTCTCTAGCATCACATACAAAGCATTCCTCCATGTCTCTTTGTACTTCAATTCCTATTTGTCACTGAACAAGTTTGGGATGCATGGATGTAACACAGTTTATTTCTTCTTTAATCAATGGATATTATGGCTCTTTATAGTTTTGGGCAATTATAAATAAAGTAGTTTGTTGGTTACCTGTCTTGTTGCTGCAATAAAATATTTTACAAAAGTAACTTTTGAAAGGAAAGGTTTGTTTTAAGGGTACAGTCCATCATGGTGGGAAAGTCACAGAGTATTGGCAGTCAAGAAACAGAGAGCAGTGAGTGCCACTTAGACCCTGTCTCATTAGGCGGTGAAAAGATACCATGACCACAGCAACTCTTATAAAGGACAACATTTAATTGGGCTAGATTACAGTTTAGCAGTTTAGTTTGTTATTGTCATGGCAGGAAGCATGGTGGCATGCAGCCAGACAAGGTGCTGGAAAAGTAGCTGAGAATTCTACATCTGGATAGGCAGGCATCTGGAAGACAGAGAGATGCTGGGCCTGGTTTGAGTATTTGAAACCATCACCAGTGATAATAGGCCACACCTCCTAGTAGTGCTCCTTCCTGGTGACCAAACATTCAAATCAATGAGTCTTCTTGTTAAAACCATCACAGTTTCTTTATTCCTTTTTATTGCGTTTGGATCTCAAACCATAGAATAGTGCCACCTACATTCAGGGTGGGTCTTCCCACATTGTAAACATGCTAAGAGATTTGTTTCTATGGTGATTATGAAAACATACCAAGTTGACCATCAAGATTAGCTATTATAGCTGCTATAAATATGGGTGTGCAAGGGCTGTACGGACATGTATATTCAACATAGTTGGGTCAATAACTATAAGCAAGAATATGGTAAAATTATGTTTACCTTTATTAAAACATGCTAACTTAGCTAGGTATGGTGGTACATGCCTGTCATTCCAGCCCTCAAGAAGAAGAGGCAGAGGTTAAGGAGTTTAAAGTAGCCTCAGAGATGAGTTTGAGGCCAGCCTAGGATAAGAGAGCAAGTTAACTTGTCTTCCAATGTAATTCTACTGTTATGCTCTCCAACAAGCAATGAATGTAGTTCCTGGTGCTACTCATCTTTGTCAACATTCGTTATTTTCAGTGTTTCAGATTTCAGTCATTCTAATTAAGTGGACAATATCATTGCACTGCCGTACTAATTTACATTTCTTTAATCACATACGAGGTGGACTGTGTTTTCATCTGTTATTAGCCATCTTTCTTCAGTGAGGTATCTCTGCCCTCTTACCTATTTCTGATTGGATCATCCATATCTTCTTGTTGAGGTTTAGAGTTTGTCTAAAATTTTAAACACTAGTCATTAGTGATACTGTTTTCTCCAGTTGGAGACATACCTTCTTTCAAAAGTGTAGAGCAAAGAATTGTTATCTTTGACAAAGTGCAACTTGTCTACTGTTCTGTCACCAAATCCAAGGTCGCCTAGATTTTCTCCCACATTGTCCTGTAGAAAAAAAAGTCTTGTATTTTGTGTTTTATACTTAGGTTTTTGATCCACTTAGATTTAACTTTTAAGAAAGATGAAAGGCCTATGTCTAGACTGATTTTGTGGCATGTGGTGTCTAGTTGTTCCTGCATTACTGGTTGAAAACACCCTCCATTTACATGGTTTCAATGCATTGTTAAATACCAGTTGACTGCAGTGTGTGTGTGTGTGTGTGTGTGTGTGTGTGTGTGTGTGTGTGTGTGCGTCTGAGCCCTCTGTCCTGTTTCATTGATCATTGTATCTAGATTTACTTTGCCACCATCATACCGACTGGCTTATTGTATGTCTGTTGTGAATATTGGAGTTGAGTCAGTCATTCAACTTTGTTCTTCCCTTTCAGTATTTTGCTGGCTGTTGTGAGTCTTTGGTTTCCTTCTACTTACATTTGACAACTAAGCTTTCATATCTACAAAGTAATTTGCTTGAATGTTGATTTTGGTGGTATCCAATCTGTCAATCTTTGGGAAGAACTAGCATCTCAACCATGTTCTCCACAGAAGTTCTGACACTTTCCCACCCAGTCATTGCTCACTTGACCACTCTCATTGATTTTATACTTTTTCCATAAAGCATCTATAAATAATTTTAGTCAATTTTAGCTACCAATTTTGATTTAGAAGATTAAAGTGTGATTAGTATTTTATTTGAATTTCTAGTTCTAGTCATTTATCATTGTTTTAAAGAACAACTGGCTTTAAAGTTTTTATTACTTATTTTGTTTAATTATGTATGTATATGTGCAACTGTGAGTGCAGGTGCCTGCAGAGGCCAGAAGAGGGAGCTGGAGCCAGCCAGTGGAGCTGGAAGAACAATACACTCTCTTAACTCTGAGTCATCTCTTCAACACACAAGTGACTTTTTAGCATTAAACTTGAATCCTTCAACTTTGCTACAGGAGTTGATTAGTTCTAGAAGATGGAGAGGCACATATTGTAGTGTTTGTGGCAGTGGGGGCTTACATCTGCAAGAGGTAATTTATTTGTTTTTCCCGAACTTATACAGCTTGTCTTATTGCTAGGAACACCAATATGATTTTCAACAGTATCATTATTGTGCTCTTGAATTTAGAGGAAAGTGTTTAGTTTCTCACCTTTAAGTAAGTCAGTTATAGAAGTTTGTGCATGCTCTTAATTTAAAGAAATTAATCTCTATTCTCTGTGTATTGGTTTCTTTATGGTGAATGGATATTAAATTTGGTCTGTTGAGCATTTTTTCTGCCCCTGATACTATGTGATTTCTCACTAGCCTGTTGATAATGGTGGATTAAAATAGTGGATTCAAGTATTGAGCCAGCCTTGCATACATAGAATAAATCTTACTTAACCATTACCTTGCAGGATTTGATTTGGGTATATTTTATGAGTAGTTTTGCATCTGTGTTCAAAGGAGATGCTGACCCTACTCTTTCCCTTTCTTGTAGTAGCTGTATCTGACTTGGCAACAGGATGATACTGGCCTCATAAAATGAGTTAGAATTTGTTTTTTTCTGCTTTTATTTTTTACTAATAAATAAAGGCCAATTCAGACCATCTGTTCTCCTTTGAGTTTGAGGAGTTTGTACCTTTCAAAGAATTGTTCCACTTGATCACATATCAAAACTGTAGGCATAAAGTTGTGCATAATGTTTATTTATAACATTTTTAGTCTTCACAAGAATGATGCCCTTGACCCCTTAGTCTCACTACTTTTAATTCACATGCTCCCTCTTTTCTCATCTATTCTGGCTGTGGGCTATTAACTCTCTTTAAAGCTGATAACTTTGAGATTGTTGGGTTTCTTTATTGATCTGTCTTATTTCTTCCTTCCTTCCTTCCTTCCTTTCTTTCTTTCTTTCTTTCTTTCTTTCTTTCTTTCTTTCTTTCTTTTGTTCTTTCTTTCTTTCTTTCTTTCTTTTTTTCTTTCTTTTATTGAGGTTCATACTGCTTATCTTTCTACAATTTTCTCAAGTGTTAAGTTATTGACTTCCAATCTTTCCCTGTTTCTAAAATAAACATTCCCCCAGAATGTTACAAATTCCCCCAGAAACAGCTTTTGCTGTATCTTCACTCATTTTGATCAATTGTATTTTCACTCTTATTTATTTCAAAGTTTTCAGTTGGTTTCTTCTTTAGTCCACTTGTTGAAAAGTAGTATTTAGTTTCAAAGTATTTGTAGACTTTCAATCTACTGTTTAGTTATTGATTTATAACATAATTTAATTGTGTAATCTGAACTTTTATGATTTCTTGAATTTGGAGATGTGTGTTTTATACCTCAACATGTGTTCAATCTTGATAAATAGTTTAGTGTTTAAGAGTGACACAAATATTCTTACTACTCTTCTCTAGGTAAGCTTTGCTTTTCCTTATTCTCTGAATTCTTTCAAAATTGTCTCTATGTCCATAGTTTGGGTGATATTCATAGGTATCAAATTTGGAGGTCTTTGTTCTGTATGATATCCTCTGATATCTTAGATGGATAACCTGCACTCTGTCCAAAATATTGACATATTTTCACCAATATTACTTCAAATTTTTTTCTGTTACACTTTCTCTTTTTCCTCTTTGTGTTTATCACTGTGAATATCTTACACCTTTTTTTAAAATAATTGTTGTCACTTCAGTTTTTTAAATAATTTTTTCCTGTCCTTTTTTCTTGATCTCTTTCATTTATCTTGGAAAGTTTTGTTGATAAGTCTTCAGAATTATTGATCTATCTGTCCTTCCTTCCTTTCCCTCTTATTGATAATCATCATCTATTAATTTTACACATTTTAAATGACCTATCTGAGAATTCCAAAATCTGTGTCAGATCACAGTCGGATTCTGACATTTGTCTTCTCTCGTCATGCTACCTTTGCTCTTCGACATGTGTGATAATAAGAATCATGACCAGTCAGGATTGACTTGGGAGATTTTGTATCCTAACAGCTGTTTCTGTAGGTGTAGAAGCCAGGCACTTACATTTCCAGAAGTTTCTCTGATAGCTCATTCTTTTTTCTTCTTATGTCCCTGGAATTTCCTAAGACTGCATGAGTGCTGTCTGTGTGTTACAGGGCTCTGATGTGAAAGCTGTTGCTGTATTAATGGCCCATGATGGCAGTAAGCTGTAGAATAAATTGAATCATCTATAATTCTGTGATTAAGTACCAACCAAGTTGTTTAGTGGCCCTGGAGCTCTAAGTGGCCAAACACAGAGTCATGTCTTAGCTTTACTTTTAAGCCTGAAGTGGTGAAAGTATATCACTCAAACTGTGAACACAAAGATGGCTTTGAAAGAATTCAGAGAATAAGGGAAAGCAATGCTTACCTGCAGAAGAGTAACAAGAATATTTGCCTCATTCTTCTTAAACTCACACTGAACACTCATCAAGATTGAACACACATTGAGATATAAAACACACTTCCCCAAATTCAAGAAGTAATAAAAGTCCCTGTTTTACAATCAAATTAAGTTATAAATCAATAACCAAAAGGTAGATTGAGATTCCATGTCACAGATGGAGCTTCACTGACCTCCCTGGTTTTGGAGATTATTCTACAAATGTTTCAAGAGTGAATTACCACTTCTTTCTCAGAAGCTGAAGGGAATCATTCTCCCAAATTCTGTTTGAAGACCTAGAACTCTTAAAAGTAAAAATCACAAAACCTTCCCACTCCCATCCCTCCCTACCCCTCCACTTTCACACTCCCCTCACCTTCCCAATCTCTCCTACCCTCCCACCTATCACCCCTCCACCTTCCTACTCTTCCCCCTTCCCACTCTCCCTTCTTACTCCCCTCCCACCCGAGTCAATGGCCTCTCAAATATACCCACAGCCTTCAGAAACTTGTCAATTATTACTAAGAGTTTCCTCCTAGTTATTGGCTTCACTGGCTCCTGCTCCTGCTAAGCTCATCCCAGCCATGATTCTCGGTATTTTCTTTTTCCAGGTCTCAGAGCTAATGATTTGCCTTGCAACCTCAGTTCTCTGATGAAACTAAGAAAAGCCACTGATACATAATGTGTTTAGCTTTTGTTTTATTGAGAAGCTTGGTCTGATAACTTTTGAACTCTTAATATCTCTGAGCACTTTTTAGTTGATGGAGGGGAGTATTTGTTCATTTTTTGGGTAGCCTTGGGTTCTCAACCTAGTTGTTTTGTGCTTGCTGGCAAGCGTTCTACTTATGAGCCTACCTCATTCAACTATTTTAAGACAAGATCTTGTTAAGTTGCTCAAGCAGGTCTTCAGTTGCCTCAGCACCCTGAGTAGAATATTATAGGCCTGTGCCACCAAGCCAGGGTATGCTTCTTAATCCACAAGACAGTTTAAGAAGAAACAAAAGATAACTTAGATTTTTATAGAATGTGTAATATGCCTTGCCTATCAAACAGCAAGCCAAGATACTTACAATAGCCAGTCACTGTCACAGGTATTTTACATGTTATCAAATACAGGTAACAAAAAACTATAATGTAGGCAAGAGCTATTACTTCCATTTACACGTGTGAGGCTAACATGCAGAGAGACTCTAGGCCTAACAGAGGACTCTAACCTTCACCCCACTCTCCTTCACCAGACCCTGCCTCTGTTCCCATCCTGTGACTGCATCTGTCTCCCCTATTCACATCTCTTGAGTGGATGGCTTCGAAGGACTCATTGTTTTGAATCCTGAGACTTTCTGAATCCATACCATGGGCCCATTTGTTCCCTAGGCTATACTGCAGCCTTAACTGATGTTTCAGATCTCGCCTCGTGATCTTACCCAGGTTGTGGACACAAAAGCTGAAGCAAGGAATCTAAATGTTGAGGAAGGAAATGCACATACAGGTGTGCATGTGTGCATGTGTGCATGTGTGTGGGTGTTTCTCAGGGATCCCGCCTTTCCAAGGATGAGGTCAGAGGCTGGGACAGAAGTGATAGAATGCCAGTAAAGACAAACAAGGTTACTAATGTGGAGCAGTAAAAGTCTAGTCTCTCTGGCTGACTACACCAAATTCCTTCCTCCATGAGCAAGGAAAGGGTACCTACTTCCAGGAGAAGCACTGAGGAGGCTGGAACAGTATGAAGCGTCCCCAGAAATTGTTACCCTAGGCTTGAATCTAATAGTTTTTCTCTCTTGTTTTTCTTGCTTTTCTGCATATGGACATCATGTGGTTTCTGAGAGTTGTTTTGTGGGAGCCATAGGAAAGTGAATATTATTGAAGATTCCATTGAAGTGGAAACTTAAGGGTTTTTGGAAAGTTGGTTGGATGGTGTTTTGTTGGGGAACATGTGTGAAGGAACGTTTCGTTAAAGTGGACACAGGTGTGAAAGGCTAATGCAGACTGGTCAAGGAATATTTCCCTGAAGCAAACACAGGAGAGAGGATGTTTTGTTAAGACAAGGTTGAGAAAGGACACTTGATGAAGGATTTTTTGTTAATGATACAGGTGTATTGGTCCATCTTACGTTGTATAGTTGAGCTGTATTTGTCAAGACTCTATAGAAAAAAAGGCACCAAAAACTTTCTGGTGATGTTCTGCAGTTTCTTGTCACTTCTAGTGACTCTGGCTGATTGGCAGAGTGATGTCAGCTGAGACAGACTCATGTGCTGAGGCAAGACATGTGTTGAGGCAAGACACATGGAGGACACATGATGGTTGAAGAGTATAAATAGGACTTTGGCTTGTTTATAGAGCTAGCTGTGTAATGCTTGTGGGTCTCATATCTTTGTTGATCTTTGCTTCCCTGAGAGAGGCACAGCTGAGAACTTCTGGCATTTCTTCTGGTTCCTCTTGTTGACTTGTGTCAAGGCTGAGGCCTGGTTGTCTCTGTTAGGTATTGTCACCGTTGTTGTTGCTGATTTGTACTTTTATCCTGACTCTAGCAAACTGGACTATTGGTGTATCTATAAAATGTTTTCAAGTGGATCGAGCTCCCACTACTGACCTCTGAACTGAACTGCTAATTTCCACACAACGCAAATGAGAATTGCTCCAAAGAACCTTTCTAAGCAGGTCCACTTCCCCCATATTCTGTCTTTCCCACTACCTCTGGTGAGTGGTAGGCTAAGAAGGTTAAAACATTTAAGAACCATCATTAAAAATAAGATTTTTTAAAATTAAAGTTAAATCTCATTGTGGTTATTCCCAACCAACTTGTCTCTTGATGTCTTCTATTTTTAGCAAGAGGAGGAAGAAGAGAAAAAGGAAGGAAATGAGCAAGGATGGAAGAGAGGCAGAGAGAGAGAGAGAGAGAGAGAGAGAGAGAGAGAGAGAGAGAGAGAACTGCCCGTCAGTACCTCTCCCATTGATCTACACAACCCTTTCTGGGAAATCAATTTACAGGAGATCAGTATTCTGGTGTTGCTGTTCATTAGAGTTCATTAGGGGCTAAAATCAATTTCCCATTCTTTGTATTTCATTGCCCTGAAATCATGCACCCAGCATAGGTTTCTGACATTATTGGTTCAATTTAATAGCTAATATCTCACTTTTGTACTAACAGAAAAAGATCAATGTCCAGCCAGTAGTGTAATGGGCATTTAACAACAGGCTCTTCCCAAAATAAGATGGAAGGGGTAAAGGCTGCTTTGTAGAATTTGCCAGTTTTTGTGGCATGAATGCTGCCATCATGGCCAGCTATAGGCTACAGGTACAATATCACAAAACATGGAACTGGAAGTTGATTAACTGTAAAACTACATCCTTTAATTTCTCATGTGGATGTATGTAGTAGTTTGGTTATAGCATCACTAAACACTAAATGTGATGAAAGCTGCTCTGAGCAGCTTCTGATATATGGCTAAGGCACAGAATGAGCACTGCATTAAGAAAAGCCCTCCTTTTTAATTTCTATTTTCTGGCCTCAGTGGCCAGAGTATGTATTCTATTCTGATCCCTGACTCATTCCACACCCCTTGCAGGGTTCTGTGACTTCACTATCTATGATTATCACCTCAAGAAATTCTTATCTGCCCAATGTATGTTATACTTATAGACTCTTTTCTATTCAAATACAAATAAGGCGAGTCAATAATAATTTTCAACAGCAATGATAGCTAAGATTTGTAAAAGTAACTTTTATTCACCTGAAATAATTTTGGAGACTTACTGTCTCCATCTGTTAACTTAGTGCTAGAAGCTTCAAGCCTCCATACAATCTTATCTAGACCTAGAATGTTTTCAGTCTCTGAGACTTACTGCTGAATAAGCTCACTCTTTCTAGTTCTTTCTGAACTCTGGCTGGTTGGTTCACTCAGCTGTTCTGGCTCAAAATTCCACTCTATGCTTATTGATTCAGCCTGACTTCTCTTGGCTTCTCCTGAATTGCTCTACTTGGCCTCAAACCAGCTCTCAAAAAATGTTCTAATCTTCTGGTTCATTCTCATTCTTTGGCTCATTCTGTCTTGACCTGTGATTAGCTAGTTCTCTTTTTAACCTGTCTTTGTAAAATTCTTCCAGTAAGGTGGCCTCCCTTCTTCTTTTTTTTCTCTGCTTTGCTCTTTCTTTCATAGCCTCTTTTTAATCTGTTCTTGTGAGAGTGGAGTGTACCCTATTCTGTCAAATCTTTCTCTGGCTCATCACTTTGTCTTTCACTCAATTGGACATCACTTTCAAACATGGGTGTTTCATTCTACAAACTAACTTTACCTTCATTGTTTGGGATTAAAGGTGTGTACTAAGGGCATGCCTACATTTCAGCCCAAGGAATTAAAGGTGTGTGCAAAGGGTTGAGCCACATCACAACTATAAACTCACTTTTCCAATAAGGAGCACAATCTCGGGGTTCACAGTGTAATCAAATATCATGTGACAAACATTATTAAGGGAGTGCCATTAAGGGAATATGTAAGATGACTAAATCCCTACATCTCCACACCATCAATGCTGAGTATAAAGATTGCAAAAATGGATAAGCAGAACGTACAGAGAAATAGATGGCTAAGAATCTTGTATCCCGTGACCTTGGCACACGGAGCTTGGTCATCATATTCTAAATAAATCAGCTCTATGTTTGTGCTATTAAGAAGAAATGCTTGGGACTATTTGCAACAATGATTTCTAAATGAAAATCTGGCAAAATAAGAGCAGAGCAGATAAATCAAGAGGCTCACCATGTTTTCAGAGTAAATTTTGTTTACTAGCATAAACTGTAAAAGGTTTCTGAGCATGATGCATGACCCCTTCCTTTTTACCTAGCATCTACAGAAGTTCCTGACAAGGGAAAAATCCTTACTAATTTTTAGAAATACTTCTTTACCACCGGCTGAGAAAGATGGCAGTGTAGAGTAACACAAACCTCCATAAACAAATTAGATATTCTCTTATCCCTCAATATGATCGTATAAGAAACCACCAATTACTGTGAGAATTATCTTCATTTCAACCATCTGGTTCTTCTGAATAGAGAGAGTGTATGCGCATGAGCCAGAGACATAAGACAGAGAAATGTTGTTATCTTGATATATTGCAACATGTGAAAATAATTGCTTTTTGTGTGGTTAATACTCATATCACACACACTACAACTTTAGGGCAAAATTCTTGTCTGTGTTCCATATAAATAATTAGACTCCAACGTTCAACTTTCCTTATATGTACATAACTGACTAGACATTCTAAGACTGACTTAATTTTGCATAAAATTTTCCAAGTGAACCCAATGATGAAAACCCACCCATACAACCAGTGAATACAGACAGAGTCAGTTTGTGATTTCCAAAATGTACGTGAACATGTGATTTGAGTTTTTGGATAAAGATAATGTATGTGCTCTGTGTGCTGCTTGGTTATTCCCTGTTTGCTACTCAAATTTATTCCTTACCCTCTATGGGCCTGCTCTGCATCCAGAGAGATGATTACATGCTTTACCTTGACCTTTTGTACTTTGGCTTCTGGTGCACAGGTTTGGGAAAACTAGGCAAATTAGAACATGGAGAATGTAGATTTAGGCTCCCGCCTGTCTTCTTAGACCACGTGCCACGTGCTCTTCCTTCCTCTTCTCCACGTGGCCCTTCCAGATTTATGGAGATAGTTACCCACTTTGCTGGCCTTGTGATTTCCAGGTGCCCTTGGCTGATTTGCCTTGATGCTAACTCTAGCTCTGTAAGTAGACTGTCCCTCAGACTCACTTTGGTTACATAACGTATCTACCATCTAGCTCTACAAAGATAATCACCAAAATACTATTCTTTAAAGAAGTTCAATATGGGTACCAAAATTTCTCACATACTGTAAACTTGTTATATATGACATCTTGTCCTTAATATGCACATATGCGGCTCAGTGGGTTGAGAGCTGGTACTTGCATATCATTCACAAAGCCCTGGGTTTGAATCCTAGCACTACAGACACAGGCTGTGTTGGCACATGCTTGTACTCTTCGCACTTGGGAAGTAGAGGCAGGAGGATAAGGACTCTAAGCTTATCCTCAGCTATGTGTAGACGTATTATGTACATACTTATAGAATTTCCTCCTATTATTTCTTTGAAGAAGAACAAATCCTAAGTAATTTAGTGTAAGTGAAACTGAATTCAGGCAAGTTTTAAGAAACATACTATAATTAGTTACTTTTATGCAGAGGAACTAAAACAACTGAAGGAACATCTTGAAAGAGAAAGACCTGCTCTGCTCTCTGCTCACAGCTTCGGAGGGTTTATGTAGTTGCCTGGACTCATGGGTATACTAACAGCATAGCGCATGATGGAAGATACCCTTCACGTCATCATAGCCAAGACATAAGGAGAGAGGAGTAGGGTGGGAGGCAAAAGGACTTTCCAAGGCACATCTCCAGTGATCTACTTCACCGAAGTTCCTTAACTTCTCAGTGTTTTCAGGACCTTCCTAAATGACATCTAGGACCAAGTGCTTGTCATTTGAGCCTATGGGGGATTTAATATTCAGCTTTCAGCACTTGTCTCCTCGCCCCCAGATACTCATGAGCAAGAACGTTTAGGCCATCTCCAAGCGTCTGCAAAGTCAAATGATTCCAACTTTGCTCACAATTCTCATTTCAGAGTTTTCTCTAAGACACAAGATAAACCGATTGCCTGCATAAATTCAAAAGGAGAGTTATATACTCCCAAGTTATAAGACTCAATCACTGGCACAGAGTAAACACCGTCCTCCTTGTAAGGATGGATAGAGGCATAGCAAGGAAGGGCTGAACCAAGGCAAGGTTTCTTGAAACTCAGCAGGTCACACAGTAATAACTTCTGGGACATAGGGTATCATCATGTGTGCTTGAGAAAACTCGTGCTGTTGGCTCTGCCAGCTGCAGGCTGCACGGAGTTCCCTGACTCCATTGCCCTGTTTACGCCCTGCAGCATTCCTCAGGAGACAAGATTCCTTAACTTCTCCAACATCCTAAGGTCTCTGATGCAGCTCAGGTTTTGCCATCACAGCGGCATGCGGAAAAACCCTCTAAGGGGCTATTTGCACGGAGACTGACTGATCATTGTACTATTGCTGTGACCAGCTACCTGACAGAAGCAACTCTTGTACAAGCTCTGGTGTTCTGAAAATACAGTTTGTTGAAGTGAAATATTAAAATGAATGGCAATTTCTCCTGCTATGCCAGGCAGCCGCGGGCCACATGGCTCCGGGTGGATATTCTCATCTCAGCAGACTCTCTGGCCCCGGGCTCCTGAGACATCTCCACCCGACTCACTAATTTCCCTTGGTGGGTTGCTGCCACGCCAGCCCCATGCAATGATCGCCTATCTCGCGGTTACATGTCACAATACCTAGTAACATGGTAAAATCAAAACTCTTGAAGCTTATAATTAACCAGTCAGATTTATATATCAATAAATTCTCAGTTCACAAAATTCCCACACAATAATTTCAGAGCCAATAGACAATTTTACAAGCTGCCCACCTAGAATAGACAAGTTATCCCAATTATTCTATCCTTTATGATACTTACAACTACCTGTGGCTATTTAAAGCCACGCGGAATCTGAATCATCCAGTTCATCGGTCTCCATCTTGCTTCCTCCTCCCTTACCTGTCTCCTCCTCCCATCTCTGCAACTCTTAGCTCTGCCTCCCTTTTCCCTGTCCAATCAAGGGTCTCCTGCTGCACTAATATTTAAATTAATTGGACAGGGAAAAATCCTGCCACAACAGTTAGCCTCTGATGTGAAGGATGAGAAGAACTAAAGATGTGCCTTGGTCTCTAACCATGGTTTTGCAATGAAGTATTAAAAACTGACAGAGTTCAGAAGAAAATAATATTTTTTTCTATTCCATGTTGTATGACTCTGATTTTCACAGTTTTCTCTTGTCACCTTAAAGAACCCTATTCTGTGGCCCTGTCCACTTGACAATCAGAGTTCTTCCAAGTGAACAACAAATGTGAACTGAAAATAATTTTCAAAAATAACAACAAAATAATAGCATTTGATGAGCTACAAGGGGCATCTGTACATGGAAAAAATGTTTACTTATCAATTTTTCCTTTGTTCTGGTTTTGCATATATGAGTGACTACCATGCTGAACAGCATGGATATAAAATACTTTTATTGTGTCAGAAAAATATAGCGGACAGCTCTGTCCTACATTATTATGGGTTCAATTTTTATAATGTGCTTAATAGTTCATTTTTAAAAATAACAACAGAAAGGATCTGGGCACAAGGATGGCTCTGCCAGCAAAATGTTTGCTATGCAAGTGAGAGGACCTGAGTGCACTTCCCCAGAACCCTTATTTTAAAAAGACAGCTTGGGGCTAGAGAGATGGCTCAGTGGTTAACAGCACTGGCTGTTCTTCCAGAGGACTCAGGTTCAATTCCCAGCACCCACATGGCAGCTCACAATTGTCTGTAACTCCCGTTCCAGGGGACCTGGGACCCTCACACAGGCATACAGGCAAAACACCAGTGCACATGAAATAAAAAAATAAATAATTTTTTTTTTTAAAAGGACAAGTCATGGTGTGTACCTGTAATCTCAGCTGGAGAAGCAGAGACAGGGGGATTCCTAGAGCTCATTGCTCAGCCATTCTGGCTCATTGGTGAATTCTAGGCCAAAGACAGACCCCATCTCAAAGGCAGCAGCAGGTATTCCTGAGAGTCGCATTTGAGATTGTCCTCTGGCTTCTGCTCACACACACCATATGTATTTGTTCCCCCCGCCCCTCATGCGTGCATTGAATAAGGCAACAGTACCAACAAAAAAGTGATTAAAAAATCACATCTCTGTTTCTAAAGAGCAATATTTTAACGAACAGGCATTTTTTGTAGTTGAAGTTCTGAGAAATGGGCTTTGCTATGTTTGGCTGGTAAAATCAACACAGATTCAGGCTTCTGACCACTAGTTGTATACTGCCAGTTTAGCCAACAGCACTGACACTTGTGTAATAACTAAAACTTCGAAACAGTCCTAAATTTTATAGTAAAATACAATCCTCATACAGACATGTGTTTAATCCATTTTATACAGATGCAAAGCAGCCTGGGTATGGCATTCCTCTGTGGTTTGACAAAGGCAGGTTGTTACTCGGGAGCCTCTCTGGTTTCATCCCTTTCCATCCCTTATTTTCTAGGTCTAACCAGAAATGGGTTTTCTTCTGTTTAAAGTCCTCCTCAAACAGCATTTAGTAAACACATAGCTAGAATGAAAAAGAATGGAATGAGTTGTGTCTAGGGAAGGTATTAAGACAATTGACCTCTGTTTCTCTAATAAAAAAGGGGGGGAGAGGGGGCCACTCCAGCCCAATCAATGGCATTAATTGGTTATTGGAGCAAGTGAATGTTGCTCTCTATCTGCCTGCTTCCACATTCAGGGGAAACTAATGGAGTCTATTAACTTTAGCATTGTGAGTCTGAAGCAGTTTGGAAGAGGCCACTCTTTTGTTTCCCTGGGTTGTTCTTTTCCATTCACAGTAGGAGGAAATGCTCCCCAAAACATTCCCATACGTCCAGAAGGAAACATCCCAACTCTCCTAATACCTGGGAAGAGAGAATGACAGGCAGGCGACGGGCCTTTATCTCTGGAGGGAGCCAGCTGGAGCCAGCTCTCTTCGAGGGGCTACGAGCATCTTGCTCTTTATTCGGCTCCTCTGATGAGGCCTTTCGTTGGGCATCAGTTTACCCATTGGTAAATGGAGTTGAATAATATACACTTACCACTCCATAGTGAATGAATATTGAAGATCTTTGGCTAAAGGGGGCTATGAATATGTAAGACCACTGGGAACACAAATCAAGAATTCATGACTTAGGAAAAGCTCAATATGTTGATAAATCTTGAATTCTTGCAAATGCTGAGATGTTTCGCTTTTATTCAGAATATATAATAGTTAGGGATTGAGGTTTAGCCAGAGCGGCTTTATGCAAAGGACACATATGTAACTATGTACAGTAAAAAGCTGTACATCTGGCATGTTGGGGGAAATTGGAGGCACCAGTCAGTCAAAAGTTCTGACTAACAATTTTATTGCTTTTCATATTTCTTGTTTTCTGTCTTGGCCTCTCTGCTAAAGCCTAGATGGGGGAGTAAGTTGATGCTTTGGTTCCATGTGGCCCAAAGTCTACTGTGGCAGAGGTAGAGCTGGGTCACACACCTCCACCCCCAGGCAAGGCTCAGAATAGCCTAAGAGAGCGCCCAACTCACAGACTATGGGGCTCAGGTGACACTGTGACAAAAAAGGGGTAAGTGGTGACATGAGATACATTCAAATAGGTTTGTGCCAGAAGGTGGGCATAGCCATTGCTGGCCTGTTCTCACATGGGTACAATACACAGGGCCTAATTTTTTAATTATGATGGTATAAACTAACACACATTTAATAGAATCGGTATTTTAAATTTTGACTGTGATCTTTGTAGTTAAACACTCATGATGCTGGCCAGAGGCATCGAAGTCCATCTCCCAGAAGTCATGGGGTTAGGAGGGAATATAGCCAATATTCTGCAGTGGACAGCATTGCTAAGCTATAATGTCCAATAAGCTGGGTGTGTTAAACGCACCCCCCACTTAGTGGATGTTTAGCCTTATTCTAAGCCAAGGAACATCTGCAGCCAAGGCCACTTCCTTTGAACAGAAACAGATCCCACCAGAGCATGCAGCTTAACTGAGTCTCTGCTTGCTACTTTATGTGGACACCTAAAACATAAACGATCCGTATAGTCATCTGAGATGGCCTGGGTATGAATCTCAGAGAGCCCTTTCATATCTTCAGAAACATGAATCCGTCCATGGGGAAAACTTAGTAGACTTAATTTTACAATTGTATGCGAATAAAAATCCAATTTTAGCTTTCTGGGTAACTTGAGTTTGCCACCTTTTTCCCATTTAGAAATACAGAATTATTCAGTAATAGCTGTTGAGCATAACTCATGAACTTCCTAATAACAAAATGTGACAACTCTAGATGTAGCATGCCCATTGCAAAAAGAAACAGTGACTTTTAATTGCTTTCAGGGCATGGGAGATAATTCAGTTTAAAAACCTTTGTTTAGAACCCCAGCACTCATATAAGAAGCCAGTGACGTGTAAGGCTCGGGCTAGGGGGTTAGATATTGGAAGATCCTTAGAGCTTGCTGGTCCCCTCGTCTTGCCACATCAGTGAACTTCAAGTTCAGTGAGAGACTCTGTCTCAAAAAATAAGGTGGAGAGAAATAGAGAAAAACACCCCGTGTACTGACTGGCTTTTGTCAGCTTGACACAAGCTGGAGTTATCAGAGAGAAAGGAGCCTCCCTTGGGGAAATGCCTCATGAGATCCAGCTGTAAGGCATTTTCTCAATTAGATCAAAGTGGGAGGGCCCATTGTGGGTGGTGCCATCTCTGGGCTGGTAGCCCTGGGTTCTATAAGAAAACAAGCTGAGCAAGCCAGGGGACACAAGCCAGTAAGTAACATCCCTCCATGACCTCTGTCTCAGCTCCTGCTTCCTGACCTGCTTGAGTTCGATTCCTGACTTCCTTTAGTGATAAACAACAATGTGGAAGTGTAAACTGAATAAGCCCTTTCCTTCCCAACTTGGTCATGATGTTTGTAGAGGAATAGAAACCATGACTGAGACACCCGGCAATAACCTCTGCCCTCCACCATTTATGTGTGTGTGTGTGTGTGTGTGTGTATGTGTGTGTTTGCATATATGTATGTATGAGTGTGTGTATATATTTGTGTGTGTGAGTGTCAGTGTGACTGTGTGTATGTGAGTATGTATGAGTGTGTGGGATGTGTGTGAGTGTATTTGAGTGTGTGGGGTGTGAGTTTATGTGAGTGTGTGTAGGGTGTATGTGTGAGTTGTGAGTATGTGTGAGTGTGTGTGTATGAGTCTGTGAGTATGAGTGTGTGTTTGAGTGCATGTGTGTGTGAGTTTGCGTGAGCATGTGTATGTGAGTATCTGTGTGTATGAGTGTGTGTGAATATGTAAGTATGTGTGTTTGAGATAGAGTGTGTGAGAGTGTGTGTGACTGTGTGTGAGTGTGTATGTATGTGTGTGTGTATATGTACATGCTTGTTTGTATGAATGTGCACCTGCATACCTCTCTCACACACACATATTTCTTGTTTTTATAACTAATAGAAAAGTCTTGTGTGGAATTTTCCTCGGGAACCACTGAAAGTTTTTGTAGGTAACAGCTACACCCACAATTCAACAGCAACCTCACTGGCAAGAAATGGGTGGCAGTGCTTTCCTGCCAACAAGCTTAAATTAATTTGGGGTTAAGTGTGGAGCCTCTGGTGGCTGCCTCAAAGGACAGAGTATCTTACATAGTAAATATTCTGCCGAATCCTCAGAATAGCAGCTCCCATGTGTCATCTGCAGTCAACTCTGGGTGTTGGCCCTTCTTTCCCCTGCTCCCTAACGAGATGGAGACATGTATGTTTATAGCAAATTGATTAACATTTTCCACTTACATAGGCTTAGTTGTAAGACTATATCCCCCCTATTCTGAGAGGGTTAGCTTTGTTGCAGTGGTTTTTGGATCAAATAATAGTTTCCCATTTTGCATTGTTATTTGAATGTTTATTTGCCAATATGAAATTAAACATTCTTTCCTGGCTTCCAGGTCAGGCTCTTATTAGTCTGTGAAGTCCCAGTGTCTGACAGTGACTGCTGTGGACTGTCTTCACAGAGAAGATTTCCCCAGAAAGCAGGTAGTTGAGAGACATTGCTGTAGCTGTGGCTTGGCATGAATGCCCTTGCTCTTGAATGGGCTGGAGACTGTAGGCTTCCCCATTGCCAGTAAAGTTGACCTCTTTGTTGCCACTGACCTGAGGCTCAAGGCTGCTCACAAGGAGCTTCAGAAATGTGTGATCATGCACATGTAGCTATTTAACACCCAGATAGCTGACTCTCTCATTATGGAAGCTTCCAAAGCAGAGCCATCTTTTACTTATCTCTAATGTACGAAAGGTTCTGTATGTGCTATGAGCCTTCACAGCCCAAACCAATGCTTGCCCACAGTGGCATTGGTTATAACCTGGTTTCTCCTGAATCAGTGTTTTTCAACCTGTGAGTCACTGCAACCCTTTCACAGGGCTTACCAAAGACCATTGGAAAACACAGATATTTACACTGTGGTTCATAGCAGAAACAAAATTACAGTTATGAAGTAACAACAAAGATAACCTTATGGGGAAATAATTTTTGGGAGTCACTAGAACATGAAGAACTATATTAAAGGGTCACAGCATTGGAAAGTGGAGAGCCACTGTGATAGATTCTCTGCATGGTTGCTCTGCCACTAAAAATGTGTACTATTGGCGAAGCGAACCCAGAATGATTGATGGCAGTGGTTCACTTACCATCAGTCCCATTCCACTCACATGGGAGACAGAAATCCAGACTCAGGATTATCTGAAGCTATCCCAAGTTGCAACTGACAGGCACAGGCATCCTTGCAGTTACAGGAAGGATACACGCCTCCCCATCAACTGGGAGTCTAGATTACTTTTCCTTGTATTTTAGTATTGTTCGATTCTTCTATTAGCAAAAGATGCATATGCTTTTCAAAGTCAAATACCATAAATTTTAACAATTATTTCCTTATTTTTAAAATGTGCTTGGTTAGAGAGATGGCCCAGCTATTAAGAACACTTGCTGCTCTTCACCCGGACCACATCAGGCAGCTCACAACCACCTCTAATTTCAGCTCCAGGAATTCTGACACCTTGTTTTCTAACTTCTAAGGACACTCATATACATAGGAACAAGTATGTGCAAACACACACACACACACACACACACACACACTGAGCAAGGATGTGGGCTTCCACATGGTTTCTGGTTAACAGCTCAGACCATGAATAATTCTTTGCCTCCTCCTGGCTGCAGTACAACTGACAGTGGACCCAGACAAAGCACTCAGAGGCAGCCTGGAACTCAGTCATCAACATGACCTCAGGCAGTAGCCCAGACCATGGACATGAAGGTGGCTTTGGTGGTGATGTGGGACACAGACATCAGAAACACCGACCCTAGCTGCTGTAGGATCTTGGACCCAAACATAGCCCTCCATTGCATGTTCTGGAATTCTTGGCCTCAGCTGGTGACAGACTTCAACCAAACTCAGAAGAGTTTGTGTGTGTGTGTATGTGTGTGTATGTATGTATGTATGTATGTATGTATGTATGTATGTATGTGTGTGTGTGTATATCTGTCTGTCTGTCTGTCTGTCTGTCTGTCTATCTGTTGCAGGGGCATCTTCCCATTCCCATGTCTCCCTAATCTCTTCTGTTCTATCAGACAGGTTATCATGGAAGAGTTGGCTTTGCTCAGACTAAAGAGAAACAGTGAGTGGCTGTTAGTGAAAGGAGAATTCTTTAGAGAGAGGAGAATGGAGGCAAGTGGAGGCCAGAACATGTTCCAGACTGCAAAGAGGTCAGTGCACTGGAGTCAGGGAGCATGAGGGAAAGGACCAGAAAAGAGGTCAGCCAAGGCTCTGATGTAAGCCCCCTGTTCAGCCCTAAAGGCTTGGCAGGGCAAAAGTGGGAGGTGCTTTAGGCACTCCTGCAACTCAAATGAGAGAGGAAGGAAGGTGTTAAATTTAGCACCCAAGTAGGGATGTCAAAAAGGCAAACAGACTTAACTGTTCCTGGCTTAAAAGGTCTGAATCCACCAGGTAGGGCAGCATGTGGGTTCATGTACCATCACAGTGCTGTGCAGAAAGGGGGTATGATTGGGGCAAAGAAAAAAGGGACCGAGGGACACACAGAGGATTTCAGACTGGAGAGCAGAGGGAATGTGCCTAAGACAGCAAGAGCAGAGCACACAGCTTCCGGGCTGTTAGTGTCTAAACACCCATTTGGAAGATTTCAAAAGACTGCCAAGATGTTACATTCATTTTGTTTTTAATTAAGAAGGAAAATCATATGCCTCTTGACAGCAAGAAAGAGCAAAGAGGGGAGGGAAGAAGGGATGGAAGGGAGAGGGAAGAGAAGGATAGGGGAGAAAACACAGATGGGGTACATCACTGTGACTCTGTTTCAGTTCTTTATCCGGACAGAAGCTGAGTACAAATGTTTTAAATCACATTAAAAACCTAACCATCGGATCTTATCCTAACTCTAAAACTCACCTGAATTACTAAGTCAGCTAGAACCTTTCAATACTTCCTACTTGCTTTCTCCTTGAAAGAGAAGAAAGAAAGGGAGGGAGGGAATATTCTAGATATTTCAACGGAGTTGCTTTATTGGATTTTGAGAACTTCAGATGTATAAATAGCTAGACTTGTTTTATGGATGGGAAAAGTAGAAATCTGAGATATTTGTATATCAAGCTGCAAACTTGATAAGACATAGGAGGACAGCCCACTGTATTTTCCCACAATCAACTTAAGAAAGGAATGACTTCAAAATATGTTTCCTTACTTCTTGTTTCAGTGTGGGTTCTTAGAACTGTTCAGGCAACGTTGTTCTTGTTTCAGTGTGGGTTCTTAGAACTGTTCAGGCAACGTTGCTACGGAATCTCCCAGGATGCCCTTAGTCTGTGCTATTCTGTGTGGCCATAGGATTAGATTTGTTAATGGTTAGTTATGAAATCACAGCTACCTCTTCAGTTCACTATTGCTTTGTGCTATTTCCTGTAATATCAATAAAATGATCTTGTAATTCTTTCTCCATATGGAAGTTTTCATACTTTAAAAAAAAATATTTCTTTTTTAAAAAGTCACCAAAGTAGCTACCTCCAGTTTCCCCTGGGATACTTATGCCAGCAAAGCATGGTTTCTTTTTGTTGTTATTGTTTAATATAATGACTTTTTTCCTCTTCAAAATAAAGTCCATCAGAAATGGCAGTCAGACAAAATTCTGAGTGTGCTAAGAGACGTACAGTGATTAGCTTGTTTAAGTACAATCACAGCTCACAGCACCCATTACCCTGCTGCTCTTTCACACAATCTAGGGCATTCTAGGACACGAAAACAGAGGTATGTGATTCAGGAGAAAAGATGGAAGCTTTGGGGTCCTATAGTGCTGACTTACTTGCTAGTTCTGTTATTTACTTCCTGGGAAGGCTAACTTTTGACTGCTTCAAACTACCCATCTCTCATTACATCTGAGTCAGCATAACAGCCTTGAATGTCACCCTGAGATGCATTACAGGCTACAGTCCATCACCGAGGGAAGCCAACAAAGGAACTCATGCTAGGAACTTAAAGGCAGAAACTCAAACACAAACCAAAGGGGAATGTTGCTTTAATGGCTTGATTCCAGGCTTATGTTCAACTACTCTTCTTAGAAATCCCTGGCCCAATTGCCTAGGGATGGTACTGCCCACAGTGGGCTAGACTCTTCTACATAAACCAGCAACCAAGAAAGTGCTCCAGAAAGAAGCCCACAAGCCAATCTAGTGGAGACAATTCCTCAATTGAGAGTCCCTCTTACCAGATGTGTCAACTTGACGACTAAGGTTAGGTACCATGATACCTTATGTATATACATAGATGGGAATGCATTTGATTAAAATCAGATGCATTATGGGAAAGGGCATGTAACAAACAGTTACATAATCCAAGCTGGCTGACCAAACAAGAAAGCCACCTATGCTATACAGTTTAGCAGTCGGACTTCTTGAGTACCATAAAAGTTTCAAACAACAACAGGGGCCGTGAGTATTTACTCTCAGACTCTTAACAGTATATTTCTTGAATTGTTTTGAATACAGTTTCCTTTCTACTTTACTATCTGTGTGCACCTTTATTTCATTCTTGAATAAGACACCAAGACATGCCTGGTGCAGGCCCTGACCACCATAACATATTTCTTCTTCTATGGTCATTTCTGGAACTCACTTTGTAGACCAGGCTGGCCTCGAACTCAGAAACCCGAGGCACTCCCAAGTGCTGGGATTAAAGATGTGTGCCACCACTGCCCGGCCCTTTTGTTGTTGTTGTTTTGTTTTGTTTTGTTTTTTTCGGACAGGGTTTCTCTGTGTAGCCCTGGCTGTCCTGGAACTCTTATATGGTCATTTCTAATAAGCTCCATAGACACGAAACACTATACTTAGTCACTCACAGAGCTTCTTGAACTATAACCATCTAATGTTACAGAAAACAAAAATCTCTTACACTACTTTTGAGACAAGCTGTCTGTATATTATTAGGTTGGCCTCAAAGTTACTGTGTAGCCCAAACTGACTTCACGCTTATAGTCATCCTTCTGCCTGTTCTCCTGAGAGCTGGAATCACAGGTGCAAGCCACCATGTCTGGCTGACAATATTCAGAAATGTTCTGATTCTGCATTAAGAATTCAGGCCACTACCTGTGCTCAGTAGATCCTTACAGATTCTCTGAGTTGACCACAGCATCCCCATCACCAGGTCTTAATTAAATGTTCATCATGACTACACAAAATTGTATTTGTCACCTTATTTTCATTGGAGTTCATGCATGTTCATAAACAAAATAACTTAGAATGCATGATGGAGTAGGCCTCAGGAACTGGCTCTACATTCAGGAACTGACTTTATGATCGCCTCCATTATCCAGTGATGACGGTGATGTCACCCATAGGCCACAGGGACCTACGCATCTGTTGCCATGGCAATCGTCATATATTCCCTGTGTCCCCCTGGTTCACCTCCTACCTTTACCTGCCAGCAGTTATGTCACAGCCCAAATAAAAAGCAGACCCTCCTGGCTGACCTTTGCTCTCTCTTTCCCTCTTCATCTGTATTATTCCTTTTTGCCCTTTTCTCTCCACAATAAAACTCTCCCGTGGAACTGTACTGATCTGGTGTGATCTGTCCAGATAAGCTGTGACTCTAACACAACAAAGCAGCATTTGG